>NW_005356042.1:10822664-10850947 GCF_000412655.1 Myotis brandtii
ACCCCACCGGTCACCCCGTAGAGGGAGGTGACCAGTGGCAGTGGTGCAGGGCGGGGCTGATGAGTAGGCGGCACCAGGCCGGCCAAGGCGGGTGCCAGTGGGGGGCCCTGATCACCCCATTGATCACCCCACAGATCAGCCCTGATCGCTGGCCAGGCCTAGGGACCCTACCCATGCAGGAATTTCGTGCATCAGGCCTCTAGTTATAAATAAAGCTACTATCAACATCCATGTGCAGGTTTTTGTCTGGACATGTTTTCAACTCCTTTGGGTAAATACGAAGGAGCATGATTGTGAATCATATAGTAAAAAGCTGCCAAACTATCTTCCAATGTAGCAGTACCATTTTGCATTCTCACCAGCAATGAATGAGAATTCTTTCTCTACAGCCTCACCAGCATTTGGTGTTGTCAGTTTCCCAGATTTTGGCCATTCTAATAGATGTGTAGTGGTATCTCCTTGTTTTAATTTGCATTTTTCTGATGATCTATGATGTGGAGTATCTTTTCATGTGCTTGTTTGCCATCATTATATTTTCTTAGGTGAGGTATCTGTTAAGGTCTTTAAATTGCTTTCTGACTAGATGAATTTAACCCAGCGGTTCTCAACCTGTGGGTCGCGACCCCTTTGGGGGTCGAACGACCCTTTCACAGGGGTTGCCTAAATACATTCTGCATATCAGATATTTACATTATGATTCATAACAGTAGCAAAATTAGAGTTATGAAGTAGCAACGAAAATAATTTTATGGTTGGGGGTCACTACAACATGAGGAACTGAATTAAAGGGTCGCGGCATTAGGAAGGTTGAGAACCACTGATTTAACCCAACTAAGGAAAAAAGAGAAGCTTTCCTGATGAAGCACTTACTCAAAAGCTGCCAAACTTGAATGATTCAGAGTTATATAGGTTGTAGGGAGACAGGAAGTGGGAGGGAAAGAAAAGTGTATAGACAAAGAGAAAATTATATGCCAATGCAAGTAGTTAAGAAAAAGGTGCCACATTTAAGGTAGACTGGAAGATAATCAAGCACAAGGAGAATGATACCTAAAGTATGCAGGTATAAGAGTTCTATAAGATTATTTGAGAAATGATTGCCTACTGAGAAATTTTTCTAAAAGAAGAGCCCCAATGAAAAGTTTTAAATAGCTTTAGGTGGTGGGTTTGGGTAGGTAACACAATTATCTTTATATTTTAGAAAGATATTTCTGTTGAATGATTAATGGACTTAGGTATGGGGCACTGTATTTGTTGCTAGGAAGCCAGATTTGAGGCTACTATATGAACCCAGTTGAAAGATAATTGTGGCTTAAACTATTGTGCCCATAGTAGGAATTGGGAGACATGTACAAATGTGAAAAATGCTTAACATGTTAAATCAATAGGACCAGTTCTTTAACAGAGAGAGAGAGAGAGAGAGAGAGAGAGAGAGAGAGAGAGAAGAATGTTGATATTTCTGGCTTGAGGAATAGAATAGATGATGGTGCCATTTATGAAGATAGGGAACACTAGCACAGGAACAAGTCTTGGAGAGGAAGGGAGAAAATTAGGAGATCAAGTGTAGCCATATTCAGGAAATAAAATATATGGATCTGGAGATCCAGGGAAAGGTTTGAATTAGGGATATGGATTTAGAGTTGTTGGCATATCTGTGAAGATAGGGTTGCACATAGAAGCAGAAATGGAGTCAGAAAGAAAGACAGAACTTAGAAGACTGACTAATGTTAAGGATGGATGAAAGGTAGATTCAAGAAAGGAGAATGAATAGAAATACTTAGAAAAGGTGGAGGGAAACCAGAAAAGTTTGGCACCCTTAAAACCAAGGAAAAGGACATTTCTCAAAAAGAGTAGTCAGGGGTGTCAAATGTTGCAGGCAGGTCAAACAAGATGAGGGCTGCAAAGTCCTTTGGATTTAATCACATAAAAGCATTGATTTTTCCTGGTGAGAGAAGTTTCTGTGGAACAGGTGGCAGTTATAATAAGTTGGATGAGGACTAAGTTGGTTGTAAAGAAATGAAGGTTGTGAAAATTGACCACTTTTTAAAGAAGTTTGACTCTTACCTTGACTTCTGGGTTGCCTAATTTGAAGGCCAGTTTCTAGTCCTATACAAATGATCTCTGACTTATGATGGTTTCACTTTCAATTTTTCAACCTTATGATGGTACAAAAACAAGCTGCATTTAGTAGACACCAAACATTGAATTTTGAGTTTTGTTCTTTAAAAAAAAATTATCTCTATTGTTGAAAGTATTACAGATGTCCCCTTCACCCCCTCTCCATTGACCCTCATCCCCCTACTTCTCACCCCGCCCAGGCCTTCACCAAACGATTGCCTGTGTCCATGGGCTATGCATGTATGATCTTTTCATGGGCTGGTGATATGCAGTATAATCCTCCCTTGTGATGCTGGGCAGTGATAGAGAGCCACAGCTCCCAGTCAGGCGCATCATCAACATGGTAAACAACCTATACTCTACAGTGTATTCATTGTGTTAGATGATTCTGCCCAACTGTAAGTTAATGTCAGTGTTCTGAGCATATTTGAGGCAGGCCAGGCTAAGCTATGATGTTTGGTAGGTTAGATGTATTAAATGCATTTTTACTTCTTAGAATATTTTAAACTGATGATGGGTTTATCAGAAAGTAACTCCATTGTAAGCCAAGGAGCATCTGTGTTTTTCTTTAAAAATTTGACAATTACGTGTCTTGGGAAGGATGTTTTTCAGTTTTGCCTGAAATATAGTTATTTCATTCTCAGAAGTTAAAAATGCTTAGTTTGTATAAATTTTCTCTTATTACACTTTTGATTATGGCTTTGATCTATTTGCTTTGTCTTTTTCTGCCAAAACATACACTAATTAGTTGAGTCTTTGTGCTCTATCCAATTTATCTGCCAACTCATGTAATATTTTCATTTTCATTCAATATTGATTTGATAATTGATTTTGAAAATTCTGTTAGTGTTTCTTAAATTTATTCTCTGCATCATTTAATCATTTTTTGGCAGCTGTAAGTCTACCATTTCCCATACAACTGTTTTTCTTTTTTTAAAATAATTTCTCTTTATTGTTGAAGGTATTACAGATGTCTCCCTTCCCCCCTCCCCCACTGACCCCCTCTACCTCACACCAGCCAACACCCCCCTCCCCCAAGGCTTTTACTGCACTATTGCCTGTGTCCATGGATTATGCATATAAGTTCTTTGGTTTATTATTCCCCACTCCTGTTTTTTTTTCTTTATTATAATTTTTTATACTTGTTATTGGTTTTGGTCATATTATTCTTATTTCATAGAAAATATATCCCTGTATCTTATTGAATAGAAGAGGTGGATATTTTATGAGCTATTATTTCATGAACTTCAGTACAAGGTCATTTATTCAGAATATAAGAGTATATAATGGAATTATATTACATAGTCATTTTTAAAAGAAAAAATGATTGCCTACTTAAAAAATCATTTATTATAATAATTGAAGAATAATTTTCTGAAGCTCATGGTTCATTCTGATGGTGAGCACCACTGAGCTGGGTCTATGGTGGTGAGAGTTGTAATGGATGGAGGGATAATGCCTTTATCCAATGCGATTTTATACTGTGAAAGCTCATACATTTCATGGGACAGACGTCATTTATTACTGAGCTGGAGATGGCTCAGATATAGAGGCTGGAAGAGAAACCTGAAAAAGGAAAGCGGAGGAAGTGCAGATGATGGATCTTTTCGCCAACGCTTTGGCACTGTTCCAGCTCCAGTTTCTGTGCTGACGTTACATCAAATCCTGTTGATAAGGAATCCTTGCCACATCTCTCTGTTCAGATCAACAAGGATTTCCTGGGAAATAAAACTTCATTTAAAAAACTCATTTGTCATTTTTTAATGTATTTGTCATTTTTAAAGAAAATATTTGCTGTGTTTCCATTATGAAATATTTAGATACATGTTATTTTTTTCCATTTTCAAGTTAACCCAGTTTTTCATGGACACGGAATGATGACTTATGTTTAACACATTCTTCAGTTAGCTTGCATGAATACATTTATATTAGATGAAACTCTTCTAGGATATAAAATACCTTTAAAACGAGTTTATTTTTTACTATGTCATAGGTACCACGCAATATTTTCAAATGCTTTAAAAATTACTGTGCTCATTGGAAGCTAAGACATCTAAATCTGAAAATATTACATTATTCTGTGCGAGGTCAAATCATGGATATTATGGCTAAAAAAGCTTCCATTGTAAAACTATTTTACTGGAAAATCTTCTTTGAACTTTACTTAGTATTTCACCTCTTTCTCTTGAACTTCAGAACATTTTATGATCTCTCTTGATTTCTTATCGCAACATCGCCAGGTGGACTGCCATTTTGGTGTGGTAAGAAATAGGAAGAATGATTGTTTGTCACCCCAGTAGCCGGCCTCACCAGTCAACATTCAGAAATTGTCAGACAAGTAATTTCATTACCTTATTATCTATTTTTTTCTTCACACAGCACAGCGTTTAAGCAATGTAGCTGGTTTCATGCTTGCAAGCATAAAGATGGAAAAAGATGGCAGGATGATACCACACTAGGTTGCTCTCAAGCATGTCATCTCAATGTAGCCTTTTTACTCATCCAGAAAGCAGTTTATCTGTCAGCTGCAGAAACTCCTCTCAAAAGGTACCACACTTTCTCTCCAACTTCCCTCCTTCATTTACATTTACAGTCTTTATCGGGCCCACAGGCTGAAGCGGTTTTCTAACCAAGACATGATTTTTTTTTAACTGAGATGTTTGTTTAATTCTGATTCAGTAATTCTCTTTCAGTTAGTGCTATATTGTATTCTAAATAATCCCATATATTCATCACCACATATAGAACCTCATACAAAGTCCACTTTCAGGTGTTCTAGTTAATCAGACCAAATGTCTTCCTATTGAATATACTATTTTCATTTTTGATCCTTATGACCGACCAGACTCTTCATTGATTTTCTGTCTACTCCTTCTTGAATGTACCATAACATCAATATCCAGTGTTGAAGAACAATTAGTATTGTTCTCAGTTCTCCCCTAGGGATGCAGATGCTGGTGGATACCCTCTCCCATATCTGAGTTTGATGGTAGCTTTTTGTGTAGTGTGTCTATCTGTTACTGGTGCAGCGCAAAAATGTAATGAAAGTCCCCAAACTTCAAAACAATCTAGGCAAGATTGAAGGCCTTTATAAGTAGTGTTATGTTTTAGGAAATGAAGAGGTGTGAGGCCCATGGCTTTTATTTTTTATTTTTTAATAATTCTTTATTGTTGAAAGTATTACATATGTCCCATTTTCTCCCCATGGACCCCCTCCAGTCCACCTCTGCCCCCTGCCCCCTGCCCCGGTTCCTCACCTCCCCATTGTCTGTGTCCATGGGACATGCATATATGCATACAAGGTCTTCGGTTGATTACCTCCCACCCACCCTCCCCGGCCTTCCCTCTGAGATTCCGCACTCTGTTCCATGCTTCCATGAGACCAAAAACCGATAGTGAGATTATTGAGGTCCCAGGCTCAAAGGAGGTAGAAGTTTCAGATTCAAGAATTTTCCCTCCTTGCTTGCTCAACTGCTGAATATAGATATGGCCACAGCCATTTTTTGCTGCTTGTTAAAGATGGTGGACTTACTGTATTCGTTATTTTACAGACATTATAGAATGTCTATTAGTGGCAGACACTGTGCCAATTCCTGTGCAGAGCAGGAGTGGCTGTGACATGACACTGCCCACAGGAATTTTGCTATCTGGTGAACGAGTAGAGAATGTGGACAAGAGCAGACATGCCAACAGGTGACTATGGCATGGTGTAGTATAGACTGCTATGGGATGCACAAATGTTCACAGCAGCATTATTTCTGATAGCCAAAAAGTGGAAACAATCCAAATGTCCATCAACTGATGAATGGAACAAAATGGAGATGATTTGGCAATAAAGTGTAATTAAGTGCTAATGGTACTATATGGATGAGCCTTGAAAACATTATGCTAAGTGATAGAAGTCAGACACAAAGGACCACATATTGTACAATTCTATGTACTTGAAATGTCTAGAATAAGCCAATCTATAGAGATAGAAAGTAGATTAGTGGTTGCCTAGGGCTAGGAGTTGGGGGAGGGAGGATGGAGGGGTGATGGCTAATGGGAGCAGGCTCCTTTTGGGAATAATGAAAATGTTCTTATATTGATTGTGGTGATGGATGCACAACTCTCAATATACTAAAAGCCATTGAGTTACACACTTTATTATTATTATTTAAAATAAAGTTTTATTGGAACACATCCACACCCATGGCTGCTTTCCCCCTACTATGGCAAAGTTGAGAAGTTGTGACAGAGATCATGTGGCCAGCAAAGCCTAAAATATTTAGTATTTGGCTCTTTACAGAAGTTTGCAGACCCCTGATCTTGGCAGGTGTAATTAATAGTGTATTACATTAGTGTGATCGTTTAAAAAATAATTTAAAATTTTTTTCAATTACAGCTGACATACAATATTATATTAGTTTCAACTGTACAACCAGCAATTAGACAATTTAGTAACTTATGAAGCAATACCCTGATAAATCTAGTACCCATCTGATACCATAATAGTTATTACAATATTATTGACTATATTCCCTATGCTGCGCTTTACATACCTATGACTATTCTGTAACTACCATTTTGTACTTCTTAATCCCTTCACCTTTTTCACCCATTCCCCCAAGTTACACACTTTGAACAGGTAAATTGTATGATATGTGAATGGTATCTTAATAAAGCTGTTATAAATGCTATGAAAGCAAAGGAAATACACAGACCCCTGCCAATGTCATGAGGATGGGAACTAGCATTTACAGAATGCATAATCCTCATGATAGCCTGCGATGTCAGTGCCATCATCTCTATTTTCGGAGAATGGATATAACTTTTCCTTGGTCACAGGGCAGAGCCAGAATGTGGTCCCCAGTATGTAAGACTTCAGTCAACACTATTTCTTACTTAGCACACATCCTCACAGAGGAGCTGATGTTTACTTTATTCCTTCAAGTATCAGCAGGAGCTCATGAGGCAGAGATGGCCAGAGGGAGGCATGTAGGCAGAGAGAAGCACATGGTCAAGGTCGTAGCAGGAAACAGATGGCACGTGTAGTCTGGGTCATTTGAAGAGAGGTCAATATAGTGACTACTTATGAAGACATGGGCAGAGTTCAAGGGAACCGGACTGGGGACAGTGACAACCTGAAGCATTACCATCCGGACCTGAAGGGTTAAGGGGAAGAGTCCATTATGGGAACACCGTTGGGAAGCTATAAACATGGGTCTACTTCTACAGAGGGACACAGCAACAGCAGCCATCAGGTATGGAAGGAGCCCAGGGAATAACTGCCCTGACTCATTCTCCTTCCTCTCTCCAATCTCTGCTCGTCCCTTTCATTGGCTGCCCCAATAAGAAGCCAGAGAGCAAGAGAACCCATTGATGCAATCCACACTGGTCAGCCTCGTGGCACAGTGAAAGGCATGGAGGGTAAACCTAGAGGGGCAGCTCAGATGTGGAAGAGGGAATAATGGCATGTTCTAAGATTGGTAATTATTTCAAAATTATTTATTTAATGATTATTAAAACTTAATTTTTTTCTGATTTCATTAGATTGCTGTTAATTGTATTTTTCATTGTTTTCCCCCTTGTTATTTGGGTGTTTATTTAATGATTATTTCTTTTTTAAACTTATTTTTTTTCTGATTTCATTAGATTGCTATTCATTGTATTTTTCATTGTTTTCCCCCTTGTTATTTGGGTGTTCTATTGAACATTTCTATTTTATTCTGTTTCCTTTTCTTGCATTTGTTAATAAGATATCTATACACTATTATTTGCAAAGAAGAGTTCAACTATTTCCCCAAGAAAGGCACACTGGCCCGGGTGGCATGGCTCAGTGGTTGAGCGTCAACCTATGAACCAGGAGGTCAAGGTCCGATTCCCGGTCAGGGCACATCCCCAGGTTGTGAGTTCGATCCCCAGGAGGCAGCTGATCAATGATTCTCTCTCATCAGTGATGTTGCTATCTCACTAATCCCCAGGTTGTGAGTTCGATCCCCAAGAGGCAGTTGATCAATGATTCTCTCTCATCATTGATGTTTCTATCTCACTGTCCCTCTCCCTCTCAAAAAGAAAAAAAAAAAGTAAGGCACACTGTTCACTCACCATGCTGTTCTGCTCCCTGCACATCTCAATCCTGAGGAAGATGAAACCTCTAGAACAGCAATTTTCAATCTTTTTCATCTCATGGCACACATAAACTAATTACTAAAATTCTGCAACACACCAAAAAATATATTATATTTTTGCCAGTCTGATACAAAAATAGGTATAATCTTTATTCATTCACATTGGATGTCTACTGTTGTGTTGGCTGTTGTCATTTTTTATTTGACAATCTAAGGGAAAGGAGGTCAGTGCCCCTGACTAAATAGTCAGGTATTGCATGTTTTTAAAATTCTTGTGGTGCACAATTTGAAAATTGCTGCTATAGAATGTTTCATTTTCCTCCCTCCTTCACATCACCCCTTTCCTTCTCTGAAAAGTGAGATTTCTGGGCTATTTTACTTTTTCACTCCCTCTCCACCTCTAGTGCCTGCGCTTCTCCAGGACTTCAGTTCTGGGTAATTATTTAAGTTTCTCTTGCCATATGTAAGTCAGTGCCCCTGACTAGATAGTTGGGTACTGCATGTGGTGCACAATTTGAAAATTGCTGCTATAGAACGTTTCATTTTCCTCCCTCCTTCACACCACCCCTTTCCTTCTCTTAAAAGTGAGATTTTGGGGATATTTTACTTTTTCACTCCCTTTCTACCTCTAGTGCCTGGGCTTCTCCAGGACTTGAGTTCTGGGTAATTATTTAAGTTTCTCTTGCCATATGTCCCTTCTGTTTCCAAAGACCTTAAGTAACATTTAAATCATACAGTGCCCAACAGTCCATTAATATCCATTTACCTCTACTTGTCTATGTTGGGTTCATTGTTCATCACTGTTTTCTCTCCTCTTCATCTTCCTATATCTTAAATTCTTTAATCAAATTCTTTCTTTTTAAAACCTTTGATTATTTTCCTCAAGTAGGAATTGTGGGGGATATACTCTCCAAATTTTTTTCATGTTTAAAATTCTCATTTCACCTTGGCCAGTGGTGGTCATCTCAACTAAGCAAAGGATCCTGATGGTTTTCAGCTTAGTCATTGGCAAATGCTATTCCATTATCTTCTATCTTCCAGTGTTGCCGATAATAAGTCAGATGTCAACAGCATGCTTTTCTGTTTGCAGGTAATTTGTTCTTTCTGTTTGGAAGCTTGTCAGATTTTTGTTTTGTAATTTCATTCAGGAAATTTACCAGGACTTACCCACATGAATGTTTTTCTTTATCAATCAAGTCTAGAACTCTGCGGGTCTTTTCAGTCTCCAAACTCTGGGTCTCTTCAGCTGAGGAAGAAAGTTCCTTTATTACACACTTTAAAATTATTTTCTCTTTTTTTTCCCTTTTGCTCTTGGAATTCATATTATTGCTAATAGTGTGCCTCCTGGATCCAGCCCCAAGTCTCATCTTTTCTTTCATTGTTTCACCTCTTTGCTTGTTCTGTGCAGTGAGAGTTTTTCTGTGTGCTTCCCAGTCACTAGTTCATATATCTTCAATGACCAAACTTCTTTTCAATTCATCCACTGAGTTCAATTGTAGGGCTGCCAGATAAATACAATACAACCAGTAAAATTTGAATTTCAAAGAAACAATAAGCTTTTAGTATGTTGAAATATAGCATGGGTCATATTACACTAAACTCATTTATTGTTTATGTGAAATTCAGATTTTTAAAATCCTTACCTGAGGATGTTTTTATTTATTTAGAAAGAGGAAGGGAGAGAGAGAGAGAGAGAGAGAAAAAAAGAGAGAAAGAGAGAGAGAGAGAGATAGAGAGAGAGAGAGAGAGAGAGAGAGAGAGAGAGATACATTGATGTGAGAGAAACACAGATAGGTTGCCTCTCATATGCACACTGACCAGGAATCCAACCTGCAACCTAGGTATGTGCCCTGACCGGGAATCAAACCCACAACCTTTTGGTGTACGGGATGACACTCCAATCGAGTGAGCCACCCAGACAGGGTGTGAAATTCAGATTTAATGGGCCACTCTGTAGTTTTTCTGTATGTGTTAAATTTGGAAACCCTATTCAATGAAGAAATCATATTTTTTTTCTGAGGTCCAGACATCCTTTTTGTGTGCTGAATTTTAGTCTCCTTAACTGCCCTTGTTATTTGCTTGTTCAGGTTGTCCTTTGTTGTTTCTAGAAGCTCTATTTCCCTGGCCAACTGTTTTGTATGTTCTGATTGGCCTTCCTTTCTCTAACTGCTGTGTTTCCTTTAATACGTTATTTTAAAAACAGCCATAGGTCAGCTTGTTACAGGATTCTAAGTAGAGGCTGATCTCTGACTGGTGGAAGAGAAAGGAATTTCTACTATAATGGGAAGCTAGGGGTGGCAGAAGGTGGGCAGCAGTGTGAGGGCCTGAGAAGAACATCTCACTGCAAGGGGTCTTTGAGTTCTTTTATCATCAAAGATCTGTTTAGTATCTTCATGGCCTCTTAGGAGCCATGCATACCATAATACTCAGACAGAACTGATGCTCTCTCTCACCTCAGGACTCCTTGTATCCCTACAGATCTGTCATTTACAATCTCTGCCTCAAGGTTTTCAGATGCTGGCCTCAGGGCTCTTCCCCAGCTCAGAGTGAGGAATTTCTACAGAAGCTTTGCCTACTGGAACTGATTCCACCCCACCCCTAGTCTGTCTATACAAGAAGCTGATCATCTCAAGAAAGGAACCAGATAGGAATGGAAAAGGGAGTTAGGTGTTCAAAGTACCAAAGGACCTCAACGATGCAAGTTACTACAGAAAATAATGATCAGATGAGGTGTGAGTGAAAAAAAATTTTCATCGATGACCGATTTTTTATTACAAAAAATTAACCTTTCACCTGTAAACAATTACAAAACAATATTAAAATTTAAAAGGATTCTGCTCTCAGAATGTGTCACAATTATCTTTAAGTTCTCACTCCATTTTAAAGAAATTGGGACTGAAAATCAAAGAGAAGGCATAAGGGTGTGGCTTAATAGGAAAGATAACAGAGGATTCTTGTCATGTGCTGCCCAACATAGCACACAGGTGTAGCTGTAGCCACGTGTATCTAATGACAACTGCATTAGAACAGGTATAGAACATTCCCATACTCAGAGAGTTCTACACTGGACAATACTGCAGTTAGTTGTCTTATGTTCACAGAAAAGTCCTTGCCTCTCCATTGCAAACATTGGTTAACCAACGTGCATGTGTATATTTTATATGTTTACTGTATGTATTGCTTAATGGCACACTGTTTTTTAACTGACTTTAAACATTTTAAGCCACTCAATGGTTAGCCCACCCCCACTCTCCTCCTTCCCCCATTGGGCTGTACTTTCTATGTCGTACTTACTCGTGTTTCTCTTTTACTTGTAATTTTCTCTCACCACTGTAAGCTCCTTGAGAACAAGGACCATGACTGTTTTTTATCACCTTTGTATCCTTGGTACCTAGCAAATAACAGGACATCAATAAATATTAGTTGAATGGAGCCCTGGCTGGTGTTGAGCAGTGGTTAGATACAGGCCCCTGCATCAAAGGGGTGGGGGTTCAATTCCCGGTCAAGGACATGTACCTGGGTTGTGGGTTCCATCCCTGGCCCTGATCAGGGTGCATGTGAAAGGCAACCAATCGATGTGTCTCTCTCATATTGATGTTTCTCTCTACCTCTCTCCCTTTCATTCCCTCTCTCCCCCTTCCTTCCTCCCTTCCACTCTCTCTAAGAATCAGTGGAAAAAATATCCCCAGATGAGGATTAACAGCAACAACAAGAAATTAGTTGAATGGAAAATTAAATCAACAAAAAACTGAGAGCTTATTGTTTATAGGTGTGTATGAAATGGGTTTTATTCTTTCAAGGAATAAGAGCTTGGCCCCTGGAGGCAAGAACATTTTTCATTTACATTTATATATTTGACTCCCCAAATGTCACCAAATTTTACAACTCATTTCAAATAGTGTCTGGGAAAGAATACAGACTCATAAATAACCAGGAAAGTTAAGGCTAAAAAAAAAACCACACCAAAACACAGTTGAGGAATCTGATGCTTGTTATAACAAATCCATTTCACAATGAATTTTCTTTTTCTTATCAAAGAGTCAGGGAGCTCAATGTCCATAAATCTTTAGCATAAGCATCCTCCTTCAAAATGAGGACAAGCTTTTAAATCTCTTTGTTAACCAATCTCTTCAGGAAAGTTGATGGTGAATAGGGAATAGAGTGTGCTAATTGAAGTGGGAAGCACAGGGAAAGAAGAGCCCTGCAAAAGAAAAAAACTAACCTCAATTTTACTTAATCTTGAACAATAACCAAAACTTACACAAGAAATAATAGGATCTTCAAAAATATAAGCAGTCTTTTACATTTCCATGGACAGCTTAAATGTGTACCTTAGCAATCAGAAAGAGGTGTTAAAGTTCATTTTCAAGGACTTGAAATAAAAAAGTAAATAGCCAAGCATATGCCAAAACAGGCAGCTTGTGAATAACTTCCTATCTTGGGACTCTCAATGCCTTTGTGGAAGAAATATCAATATCAAATATCAAGGAACCTTCTTCTTGCATAAATAAGCTGAAGAAAGCATCTTGATTTTTAGAACTGATAGGATTTCAAAACAGGAAAGTCTTCAAAGCAGACCCATTTTATTTTTAAAAGAACAAAATATTTCTTCCCAAGGCAACATCCATGCTCTAGAAATAGCCCAGTAATCTCCCTGTTGACCTTTCCACTTGTTATGAAAGCTTTAATGGTGTCTTGGGTGTCATTTTCTCATCATGGAGTTGAGTAAATGTGGTGCCCTGAGTTTCAATGCCTAAATAAAACTCTCTATTCTTTATAAACTCTCCACCTTGGGTATGAAATATGCATCTAAATTATAAGGAGGAATGAGCATGACAGCTTTGCATTTTTGTAATTTGTGGAGATGAAAGAATCCTTACGACACCAATTATAGGTTTCCTCTGCAAAAACCTTGTGATTCTTCTCTAGACTGTCTCCTTTCCTGAAAGACTGAAAGCTGTGTAAGCATAACATATTAGTTGTTGGAAACAGAGTAGCTCCTTGTCTTCTCTCCCTTATCTTATCACTGTTGGGCTGTGAACATTTGTAAACATGGCCACCTTAAAACCATTGTGGGGTGGAAACAAGAATTGTAATGTAGCAGTTGAGCCTTCTGGCTTGTGTAGGAACTCGCTCTTCTGTCCCCAGGCCTTTTCTCGACCTTCTTCTTCACCTTGGTGTTGACTTCTTTCCTTTGACACAGCTGATGTGTGACTTCATCCTCCTTCCTGTTGGAGAAGAGCCTGTATGGGTTCTTCCAATGGCCACCCTTCTGGGTTCTCAAGTAGAATTACTTGGAGACCTCGGTCAAAGGGCAACACTCCTGAGGAGAAGGGTGATTATATGACAGTCCTAGTGCCATCTTACAGAGGGCTTTCTCTAGGAGGACTTTCTTCTTCGTCCTCTCTTATAGGATGGTTGACCATTCTCTTTTGTGTGTCAACACCGCACTCCATGAGATTTATGTTCCAGCACCCCAGCACACTTGGCTTCAATTACTCATCTATTTTTCTGATTTCCCCTCTTTCCCTGATACACACTTGACCTTGAGCTCTCTGCGAATAGTGTTAAGAAATATCATTATTACCACCATCATCATCTCTAACATTTCTAGATCATCGACTGTTCCAAGGCCTATGCTAGTGTATTATATTGTTGTGTCATTTATTTATTTATTTTTTTTAATTTTAATTTTAATTAAATCTTTATGTGCTAGTGTATTATATTGTTGTATCATTTAAAGTTTGTAATTCTTTTACAAAAGAATAAACTGAAGCTGGGAAGGGTCATTTAAAGTTTATAATTCTTTTACAAAAGAATAAACTGAAGCTGGGAAGGGTAAATGACTTACACAAATCGTTAAGTGGCAAAGAGCTAGGATTAGAACCGAGATATATCTGATTCTGGGACCTGAGTTCTTCATCATGATATTCTGCTTCCTTAAGACTTATTCATCCTTACATCTCCAGTCACTAATACAGGTCATAGCCAAAGTCGTCCTTGGCCAACATTTATTGAGTGGATGAATGAATCAGAGTCTGGAGAATTGAAAGAAGCAGCCCAGGCAAGTGAATAAAGAAAAGCAGGGCTGCTCTTGGCCAGCATAGAAGGAGGCCAAGGTTTCCCCTTGCCCCCCTTAAAGAATGTCTCCATCTAATATTCTACTTGACTATGTAAGTCTTCTCATTTTCCTTTCTAGCCAAGCTTATTTTTATAAAGGATGGGATCAATTTATTGAGGTGTCATTAGTTAGCCAAAGAACTGAGTAAAGGACATCACCATAAGTTGACACCACTATCATCAAATGTTGACACCAATGGAAAACATTCAAATAACCTGATTTAACTTCTGGATATATTTTTTTTTTTCTTTAAAGCATCACGTCAGTGTCCTGTGGAGGGAAGTGAATTTGTTAATGGTGTTTGTCTTGATATATCTTGATAGGATCATGAGGCAGCATGGCAGAAAAACATTGCTATTTAGTTAAAAAGAGTTTCAAGTTTCTGCCTTTGAGGGGAAGAACAGCATGAACATCAGAGGTGAAAGGGCTCTTGGATGGAGTAAAATACTTTGATGGACTGTGTGGTTGAGAAAGAGGAGCTCCCGTCTTGCTTTTTTGCTAACTTGCAGGCAAAGCCTGGACTTGTGAGGGTGAGTGAGAAAGCTCAATTGCTTCCACTAAGAAGACAGTAAGGATTGTGAGTGTTGGCAGGCAGTTCAACTTGGTGGGTTTGAGGGACCCAGCATATGAGAAGAGGTCCCAGTAATATGGCAGTAGGCAGCACCTTGGGGAAAATCATGGCAGTGAGAAATTCCCTATGGAGGAGAAAATATGGGGAACTGTGCAAAAATGAATGCAGCCTTCCTGAAACACCAAGTCTCTATCAGTGCATTGCAGTTACACTGCCCCATGGATGTGGCAGTGCCAAGAAAAGAGTTGGAACAAGGGAAAGTGACGGTCATGAAGATGCCACGTGGAAACTGGCTGGGTTGACTCATTGGCAGCCCGAGGGGAACCCCAAATGCTTAGAGCAGTGGTTCTCAACCTTCCTAATGCCGCGACCCTTTAATACAGTTCCTCATGTTGTGGTGACCCCCAATTTCATTGTTACAAATTGAACATAATTAAAGCATAGTGATTAATCACAAAAACAATATGTAATTATATATGTGTTTTCCAATAGTCTTAGGCGACCCCTGTGAAAGGGTCGTTCGACTCCCAAAGGGGTCGAGACCCACAGGTTGAGAACCGCTGGCTTAGAGTGAAACCTGGTGGGGGGAGATCAGCTTTGGCTGGATTTCACAATGCATTTCCCTTTCCCTTTTCTTTTCCTTTTCCCCTTCCTTCTTCCTTCCTTCCTTCCTTCCTTCCTTCCTTCCTTCCTTCCTTCCTTCCTTTCTTTCTTTCTTTCTTTCTTTCTTTCTTTCTTTTCTTTCTTTCTTCTTTCTTGATGTGAAAAGACTAGCTGAATTAAACTTGCTGATGATAGAGATTTATGTCCATTAAGTATCACAGTTGCTTTAACTATGAACTGTCAAAAACAATGAGCTCAAGTTTTACTGGACTTTTTTTCATATGGTGAAGACTATTTGGGGGAGGGTGTTGTTCTTTTATTTTTTATTTTTGATACTATTACAAGATGTTCCTTATTTCCCCCCTCCTTTGCTCATCTCCACCCAACCCCTGCCCCTCTCCCCTTGGCCTTCACCACATTGTTATCTATGTCCATGGGCTATGTACATACGTTCTTTGGCTAATCTCTTCACCTTCTTTCATCCAGTCCTCCCCACCCCCTCCCCCTCTGACAGCTGTTGGTCGATTTCATGTATCCATGCCTCTGTTTTTATTTTGTTCATCAGTTTCATTTGTTCATTAGATTCCACATATTAGTGAGATCATATGGTATTTGTCTTTCTCTGACTGGTTTATTTCACTTAGCATAATAATTTCCAGGTCTATCCATGCTGTTGCAAAGGGTCAGAGTTCCTTCTTTTTTACATCTGCATAATATTCTCCAAATGTACCACAGCTTTTGGGGTTGTGGCATAAGTTGACTTCTATACAACACTCCTTTATGTCTCTCTCAAGCTGTTATTAACTGTGGCTTTGGGTGGCCTGGGCTTGGCAATGGAGGACAATTTCCAAAAGAGAGAAATGGTAGAGCAGCAGTATTCCTTGACTCACCTGATTATAACCCCTCTCTCTGGGGCACTTGGGGAAAATAGATTTCCTCGTCCTGGCGTAGCACTTCTCAAATTTAATGGGAACAAGAGTCCCCTGGGACTCCTCCCAAATGCAGATTCTGATTCTGCAGGTCTGGGGTGGGGAAGGGCAGGAGAAGAGGGGAGAAGGGAAGAGGAGATATCCTGCTTCATGGAGAGCAAGCTGCTTGGCTCGCCTCTCCTTAGGGTCCCGTGTGAAGGAGGTCGCTATTCCTAAAGCAAGGTTTGAAGACACTGCCTAGAACAGGCATGTCAAACTCGTGGTCCACGGGACACATGCGGCCCACAATCAATATTTTTGTGGCCCAGCCAATATAATGGTGTGTAAGAAACGTTTTAATAAAAATTTCGTAACTTAATTTTTATAATATCCTGTTATACATAATTATTTATAACGAACTACGACGCTCACTAATGACTGATTACTATAATCGTGTGCTGCATTTATTTCCCTTACGCGCAGGCACACCGTTTCTCTCCACTAATACTAGCAGCGAATATTTTAACAGCCAATTGCCATGTCATTAGTCTTGGACTGACTTGTTTGGTGTGTGCAACAGAAAATATTTTGCTTTCAGAGAACAAGAAAACTAGGTTTATTTGAGTTACGCTTATTAATTTGTGCAGTTATTCAGTGTCTGGTAAGTTAATGTTCAAGAAAAAATATTAATTTTCATTAAAATGTTCTATTTATGTTAACAATTACTCATTTATTTCAGCCCTTTGTATTCAGCATGTCTCTATAGAAATAAACCTACATTTCTATGAAAATTGAAGCTTTTTTTTTTTACAGCCACATAAACTTAAACCTTGTTTATTTGGCCCGTGTTAGTCTTTGAGTTTGACATGCTTGGCCCAGAATATGCCTCACTTTGCTGTTCTGCCCAGATCCCTGTTTCCCTCTTCTTAACATTGTAATTAGTTCACCTTTAACATCCAGCTCTGGTGTATCTACTTGAATCTGTTTTGTTTTTTTTTTTTTTCTGGTTGTGAAAACGTGATTTTGAAGAAACCACTTCTGTTATCTTTAAAAGCCTCAGTAAAACCCTGATTGGATGCTTCAGTCAGTTGGAGCATCATGCAATGCACCAAAAGGTTGTGGTTTGATTTCTGGTTAGGGTACATATCTAGGTTGCAGGTTTGATCCCCTATTAGGGTGTTTCTCTTTCACATTGTTTCTGTCCTTCTCTCCCCCGACTTTCCCTCCCTCTAAAAAATTAATTAATAAACTTATCCTTGGGTAAGGATTAAAAAAAGTCTCAGCAAAAATTAATCATACACAAGAGCCTTGGACAGTGTTGTTTGGGGGAAAGAGGAAGGAAGATGAATGGGGTTCAGAAAAGGAAGGAAAAAAGATGAGCAGTAGAAATATAAGCATTACCCTATTCATTTCTCTTCCTCATTCTCACTCTCTCAGATACTAGGAAGGTCACAGGACTTCTCTTAATACTGTGATGGGGGCTGGAGCCATATTATCTATATAATAAAAGCCTAAGCGACTGTTATGGCGGAGCAACCGGTTGCTATGATGTGCACTGACCACCAAGGGGCAGATGCTCAATGCAGGAGCTGCCCTCTGGTGGTCAGTGTGCTCCCACAGGGCGAGTGCTGCTTAGCCAGAAGCCGGGCTCATGGCTGGCGAGCGCAGTAGCGGTGACAGGAGCCTATCCTGCCTCTGCGGCCGAGCTAAGGAGCAGCAAGCGAGCAGGCGGCCAGTAAGGAGCGAGAGGGATGTCTGATTGCTGGCTTAGGCCCACTCCTTGTGGGGAGCGGGCCTAAGCTTGCAGGCAGACATCCCCCAAGGGGTTCAGGACTGCAAGAGGGCACAGGCAGGGCTGAAGGACGCCCCCCCCACCAGTGCATTAATTTCATGCACTGGGCCTCTAGTTTGGATAATAAAAGAATATGTGCCTTCAGCAAGCTAGACAGTTCTGAGGACATCTGGTTTACAGAACCGAGTCAATGAGAATTGTCAAGCAATGGTGACATCTGCCAGATCTGCAAAGCGGGCCCTGACCTTTCATGAGTCTTCTTGGGAAAATGTTTCCTATGCAGATATCTAGGAATTTTCTCATAGTTTTCTTAAGGCTTTTTGGTGACACATGCAGCCTGAAGCTCTCCCAAGCAGCTGGAGTCTAATCCTTCTTGTGTAACCTGGCTACAGGAAAGAGGGGAAGGGAGGTGTGACAGGAATGGCTCTGAGATGGGACAGCCTGGGGTTGCATGGGTGGAGCCCAGGCTTTCTGATGGCATCGCTTGCTTCAGATGATGGATGAATTCTACGTCATCTTCTGGAGCCTGCCCCCTGAGGATCTCTTGGTTTTGCTGCATTGCAAAGATCACATCTGCTGTGTCTCCCTGAAGTTCTGGAATTGCCCAGCTACCAAACACAGAACAAGAGGCTGTTGAAGAGGCTGTTTGCCAAAGGTGAAAAGTTGGAGATGCCAAGGCATTTGCTGCAGTTATTATTCTTGTCCAATCTTTGGCATCTTCAATTAATCAGGAGTACTAATGAAGAGTTACAGAGTGTCCAAATGACAATAATTCACCTTTCCCCCCAGTGCTACCAAGGCTATTTACATGCAGCTGTAGAAATTGTAATCTTTGTGTATTATTGCTGTGCTTTGGGTCCCATAAACTTCTCTATCCCCTGGAGATTTGCTCATTAAATCAGCCCTAACACTCCTCCTCCTTCTCCTCCTCCTCCTCCTCCTCCACCACCACCATCACCACTTTTTTTCTTCTTCTCCTTCTCTCTCCTTCACTCCCCATTTCTCTCCTTGGCTTTCCACTGAATCTTGCCCCTAAATCTTCACTTCATTGATCCCTCATTGCTCACATTAGTTTAAATGCTATCTCCCTGCAGAGACCTTCACTGACCTCCCAGTCTAGAGTATTGCTCTCCCACCTCTATACAATTCTATAATAGCTTTTAAAATAGTACTTATCACCACTGTATTGGCTTGTATAATTCTTTCTTGGTTATTGTCTTTCTCCTACTAGAATATAAGCCCAGTGAAGACCAGGATCTCATCTAATGTGTTCACCACTGTAGCCCCACTATTACAATTGTGTTCTGCATGTAACAGGTTCTCAGTAAATGTTCATTTAGTAAATGAGCAAGTGAATGAATAAGTGAAACCACTTTTTAAAATGAATAGATTTCAGTTTGAAATTCTTTTTCTGGGAAATAAAAAGTCAGTCATGGGTGTGGCTGCATTCTCTAGTGGGATGAGTGTGGAGCAAAGATGTGGATGGTCAAAGGTTGAGTTGTGTATTGCATTCACAGCAAGATGGAAAAGCCTTAGAGAGAAGGCATCCAGAGAGAGTAGGAAGCAGACCAGTGCAGTGGTGTGGGGAGCTGGGGCCAGTGTGGGTGGCTGCAGAGGTCAGAGGTATGGGAAGGCAGCAGAGTATGAAGGCCTTGGAATGTCATCTATAACATCCTGGAATGTCACCCCAGGACCTTAGTGTATCATTTGTTCTTAACTATTTAGGGTCCTGGATCCATAGTGGGTTGAATAGTGTCCCCCCAAATTCACATCCACCCTAAACCTCAGAATTTGACTTCATACGGAAATAGTCTTTGTAGATATAATTAAGATAAGGGTCAGGAGGAGATCAGGCTGGATTAGGGTGAGCCCTAAACCCAATGAGTGTTTTTATAACAGACATAAAAGGACACAGAGAGACTCAGGGAAGAAGGCTGTGTATTCGAATGATGTGACCACAAAGGAATGCCAGAAGCCACCAGAAGCTGGAAGAAGCAAGGAAGAATTCTCCCCTAGAGCCTTTAGAGAGAATGTGGTCCTTTGAACATCTTGAATTTGGACTTCTGGCCTCCAGAACTGTGAGAGAATAAAACTCTGTTCTTTTAAGCCATCAGTTTTTTTATAATTTGTTATTACTGTAGGAAACTAATCCAATTTCTTAGGGTATTTGATGAAATCTATGGATCTTCCCTCCAGAAAAAGACATTATGTATGCACACTTATCTACAATTTTGTATGTTCTGAAGATCATTTGTGAGTTCCAAAGTTAAGAACTCTTCCTCTAGGTAATGGGACATCATAGAAGCAATTGGGTTGGAACAGTTCTCATGGAAGCAACATAGAGATAAATAGGATCTAAGGGAGATTTTAAATACTGGGAAAGAATTATAGTGCAGTCACTTCCCTTTTCACACATTTGCAAAATACTGCATTATTTTACTCAAAACATTTAAATACAAAAGAAAATTAGGAAGTTTGCTTATCATGTGACCCAAGGCAGGACTTTTAATAAAACAAAAAGGAACAATTTTTATTTTCTACAATGTGCTTGAAAATGATGAAATCTCACTTATATGTGGAATCTAATGAACAAAATAAACTGATGAACAAAATAGACCCAGAGACACAGAAGCATGGAACAGACTGTTGAATCTCAGAGGAAAGGTGGGGGAGGGTGGGTGGGTGAGAAGAGATAAACCAAATAACATATGCATACTAGAAGGCCCGGTGACAGGATTCGTGCACTGGTGGGGGGCATGGCCTGTGGGGATCGGCCCGCTGTGGGAGCGCTGCTCATCCTGGTCAGCTGAGTGGCACTCCCACTGTGGGAGCGAGCGCACTGACCTCCAGGGAGCAGTTCCTGCATTGAGTGTCTGCTTCCTGGTGGTCAGTGTGAGTCATAGCAACTGGTTGACCAGTTGTTCTGGTAGTTCCGCCATTTGGTTGCTGGGCTTTTATTATATAGGATATACATAACCCATGGACACAGACAATAGTGTTGTGAAGGCCTGGGACAGGAGGTGGGGGCAGGCTAGAAGAGATCAATGGGGGGGAAAAAGGGGACATATGTAATACTTTGAACAATAAAGATTTAAACAAAATAAAATGATGGTAACACTCTGAAGAAGAAAAACACCCCAAAGAAAATAGTGTCTTGTCCCAACTCACTGGAATTAGGTGGAGAAGTAAGGGAGAGGTGGATAGGATGGTTAAATGTTATGACTTCTGGGACCAGAAGTGAGGCTGCTGCTGAAATTTCAATGCGTGGGGCAAGGCAGGTACCTGCTGAGGTTTGTGGCCTTGACTGAGCTGCTCTGACAAGAGGCAGGAAGAGTGATGTTAGCCTTAGAGCCATAAAGAAGGGACAGCACACTGAGCGGGGCTTCCACCTCTTGGGATCCCACCTTCTCTCCAGCTCTTTGGCAATAGCCACTCTGCCTTTACAAATTAGAGCAAAGATAAAGATACTACTTCTTGGAAGATTCTTTATATACTCAGGAAATAGCTTAACCCCTCATGCTGGAGTATATTTTCTCGAGATGAGTGGTGTAGTTTCACTATCATTGCATAGTCACAGAGAAAGGAAGAGCAGTAGGTTCAAATCCAAATTTAGCCTCGTGTGCATTTGGATAAGTCACATATCTGAGCCTCAGTTTCGCTATTAGAATAAGAAAAGTTATTTTTGTTAGGATTAAATGAAACAACATGTACATGGCAGACATCGTCTGTGGCCTACTCAGCAGCCATCTTTATTTATATACTAGAGGCCCGGTGTACAAAATTCTTGCATGGGTAGGGTCCCTAGGCCTGGCTATTGATCAGGGCAAATTGGGGCCTTCCTTCCCCCGGCTTCCGGCTGCTGGCCAGGGCCTTCCTTTGTTCCACGCTGCCCCCTGGTGGTCAGCACACGTCATAGTGAGTGATCAAACTCCCAGTCAGTCGAACTCCCAGTCGGTTGAACTCCCGAGGGGACAATTTGCATATTAGCCTTTTATTATATAGGATAACCAGAAAGCCATATCGCTCTAATTAAAGGAATGTCATTGATTTAGAGTCATAAAATGCACATTTAAATCTCTTATTTGCAGTTTATAATTTGGACAAATTACCTAAACTCTTCATCATCTGCAAAATGAAAACTAGTGAATACCTATCTCACAAGTCATTGCAAAGATTAATCTGAAATAAAAATGATAAAACACTACTTTGCAAATTATGAAGATCACTGTAGAAATGTTTTGTTTTTGTCATCATATTACTGTTAGGCAGTACATAAATAATTGAGCATGACAAATGCGAAGAAGCAAAGCCGTCCCAACGTAGGTAGAATCAATCTGTTCTGATACCTTGATGTAATTTGCATTGCATTAGGCTGACTCCAGTGAAAGATAAAAGTAAGGACAGGGTTAACAAGAACTGTGGTGAACTACCTTAGAATGAACAAAAGCAGGCCCACCAGTTGTTACTGCTCCAAGTGCTTGTGAAGCAGGTCAGTCTTGAAGGGAGTTATAGAAAGGAGTCTGAGCATGTTCACAGTCCCTTTGGTAGGAGGAGAAGCTTCAGAAATTCCCCCTGTGGGGCATTGGCCCACCTTGCTCTAAATTTGGAACAAATGGAAAACTGGTTGCTGTGCATCGTTACAGTCTTACAGGTAATCGTATGGAGGAAGTGTGAGGGTAGTGTGTTGTAGGATGGACTTGGCTCACATGAACTGAATCCTGACAAGATGGTGTCCTATCTAACTTAGTGGACATTGAGCAGTAGGATCTTGATACTTATCAGTCATATGGTTCATTTTATTTCAAATAACCTCAATATCTGTGTCTACAGAGGTTAAGAGTTTTATAAAGCTACTGATAGAGTTTAATGGAGTCACTTACTCATGCTCATGACTGAGAACTACAGGGCACTATACAGCCTTGTATAAAGGAAACTATAATAGACTAGAGGCCTGATGCACAAAATTTGTGCAACAGTAGGTCTTTCTTCCCCTGGCTGCCAGCACCAGCTTCCCTCTGGCACCCAGGATCCAGGCTTTTCTCCGGCTGCTGGTAGGCACCTGGGCTTCTCTCGCAGCCCCGGCTTCGTCTGGAAGGTCGTCTGGTCTAATTAGCATATTATGCTTTTATTATTATAGATTATATACTCTTACTTTGAATACAATTTTTATCAAAACTTGGCTAAATGGTCGGAATCCTGCTCAAAGCAAGAAAGTGATGACAACATAGGAGGAGACAAAACAACAACACATGATAAAAAGCAAAAATATGAAGTGAGCATTGTAGTAGGTCTCATTTAGTATAGCTACTGGCACCCATACACTTGAAAATCCCTAAGGGGATCCCTAAATCACAGCACTGTGTCAAAGTTGACATTCCTACCTATCCAGAGATGTATAGAAAAGGTTAATCTATGCTTCACATATTCTGCCTAAGGCAGGGAAATGTTTCAGCTTCTTTTGAAAAATTTCCATTTTTTTAAAGCCTTTTCTTGAAAACAGTAAACTTCCCATTTTTGCAACATTTCTCCTTAAATATTTGGATTAACAGATTATCTTGTTGCCTAGATATTTCACATGTTTAGAGATTATCATCCTAAATTCTTCTTACTCTGTATCTCTGCTAAGACCTCCTACAGAGCTAAACCGTTACAGAGGTCAAATAAGGTCAAATAAAAGCTTATTGATTTGACTTACCTTTACTTGTGGAAGCTGTTGGGTGTTATAACTTCATTCACTTAATCTTTCAGTTTAGAAGGAATTCAAGTGCCAGCAGTTGTTGTGGTTGGCTGGGTGATCCCAGGATCTCAGGAGCCTTTGGAATGCCTTGTCTGTGAAGGAAATCAGTACATTTTCAGAGCCCCCCATTACAGAGTGTGAACTGGCTAGATAATGACCCCCGGGGCTAATGCTGTGCCAGGCTTGGCAGTTGGAAGGAGGTGATGGGTTTCCAGTTTGGAACTCAACCATCATATCCTTCAGGTAGCGGGAGGAACATAGAGCCTCCTTCACGCCCTTAGAGAGAATAAGATGGGGAGAAAGCAGAACAGGCAAAATGGACCCAGATGTAGGACAAAATCCAGGTGAGAAAGCTGAAACATCACTCAGCCTGGATAAAGAAGTAGAGACTCAGTATGGGCCTCAGTTTGAGGAACCTCAAACTCAGGAAAATCAGACCAGAACATAGTATAGCATGTTTCTTTATTTCTTTTGGCCATTCCGGTTAAGTTGAATTCACCCATTCCTTTGGGAGGATGGGCAGTCGGATCAAGAAGTCTGTATATACTCCTAGTAAGATGTTCCTAATGATGGAGGATAGACGAAGTATTTCTCATGACAGAACTTGGAACCATTCATTGTCAAGACATATTTGTCATCTTAATAAAACACTAAGTTAAACAACTCCACCTCTTGTTCATTATACATACTTGGACTGAATGGTTATGACATCCAGAGTAGACAGAAATCAGGTGTACAGTACTTCTATGCCCAGGGTTTTCATCTAGATGTCCATGGATTTCTATTTAAGAGGAATGAGAAGTCACTGGAAATCCATACAAAATTCTGTGTCTAGCTGTAAATGTGCATTGTCAAGGCCAGCCAATCAATAGCTTTCAATATATCCTCAGAGATCTGTGACCCTAATGAGGTTTAAACAACACAACCTGTTAGGATACTCTTTTAAAATTTTATTATTTTCTAATACATAAATAATACATTGTTGAAGTTTTTGAAACTGCATATGAAAACACACACACCAAAGACTAATTATTTAGCTATTCCTCAAGTTTTAGATATTAAAAACTATATATGTATACAAATATGAACACACAATTAAAATATACATATAAATATTAGTTATAAAATAATTGGAAGTAACCAAATGTTTTAAAATTGTTTCTTCACTTTTTATGTGCATGTCTTTTCTTATATATATTTACATAATCAGCCTTAATGGTTGTATAGTATTCCATTGTATAGGTGTATCATAATTTACTTAACCACTTAAGATTTTTAAAGATATTTTCCTATTATAAATGGCACTGAGCTGTATATACATTTTTGCAATGTGTCCTATATTTTTAAAGATAAATTCAAGACAGTAGACTTTTTGAGTCACTTTTAAGTCTGCTCATATTTTGCCCAATTGCTTTCCAAAAAATTTACACTTTAAAGATCAGCATAGAAGAGTGCCTCTTTCCCTATTTCTTTTCCAACACTGGGTGTGATCATACATTTTATCTCTGCTAAGGAGATAGTTAAGAAGGAAATCTCAATACTTTTTAGCACTTATTTTGTAATTCGTGAGGTCAAATATGTTTTAACACTTGTTCTTATTTAAATCCTTTCTTTTGAGAATTGACTTTTATTAATACCCTTGGCTCCTTAGAACATTAATCCTTTTTTCACATCTAAGAACTTTATATATATGAATCCTTTGACAGGTATGTTGCACATGAATTCCTCAGTTTTTTATTGGCTGAGTATTTTGTACAAAAAAATTTTTTTTAGCTTTTAATATAGCCAAAGCTTTAAATTGTTTATTTAAATGTTGTTCCTCCATATTATATTTACCTAGACATAAGATTATATAGACATTCATCAGTATTTTCCTCTAGAGACATCATGGTTACTTTTTTACACTTCATCTTTCTATTTCTTTTAAAAAATATATATTTTATTGATTTTTTACAGAGAGGAAGGGAGAAGGACAGAGAGTTAGAAACATCGATGAGGAAGAAACATTGACCAGCTGCCTCCTGCACACTTCCTACTGGGGATGTGCCCGCAACCAAGGTACATGCCCTTGACTGGAATCGAACCTGGGACCTTTCAGTCCACAGGCCGACGCTCTATTCACTGAGTCAAACCAGTTAGGGCTCATCTTTCTATTTCTGTATCATCCAACTTTTCTTTAGGTTGTTCATGGTAACAACTGACTCCAAGATTTCAGTGGCATATAATAATGCATATTTATTTCTTACTCACTTTCCATATTGGCTGCAGGCTAGTTTTGGTGCTGTTCCAGGTACACCTCATTCTGGGACCCAGCCTCAAGGAGCAGCCTCTATCCCTGTCACCTGCCAGAGGAATAAAGAATGATGATGGAACCATGCAATGGCACATTGAATTCTAGGATTCACTTCTGTTCACATTCATTGGCCAAATCAAGTCACATGGCTAAGTCAGCATCAATGGGGTACGGAAGTAGAATCTCATAGGAAGGACAGTGGATAATTCAGAACTAAGTACAATCTACCAATTGTTTCAATACCATTTATTAATAGTCTTATTCTCCATGCTGCTCTGTGATGCCACGTTCTTATACATTCTTCTTATAGTTCCTGGATATTCTACTGGGTTTCCTTGATCTATTTTTCTAGTCCTGCATCAGGACTGGTAGTATTTTTAAAGTCAGCTAGGGAAAGGTCCACTTTATTTCCCTTCATTTAAAAAATGTCTGTGTTTTTTATTCCAGCTGAATTTTTGAAGACCTGTATTTATTTCCAAAAAGCAGTCCTATTGAGATATTGGTTGGATTGCATTATATGTTTGGATTAATTTTTTTTTGGGAGGGGGACTGACTTGTTTGTAATAGTAAGTCATCCATGAACATAGTTTACTTTAATTGTCCAAACTATTTTTATTTTTCTTAGAGTGTTGTAGATTTTTAAAAAGTGTCTTAAACTTAAAATTTATTTCAAGAAATTTCAGAGTTTTTGATAATTCTGTGAAATAATTTTCCCCCATGATATTTTGTAAATGATTATAATTAGCATATGGGAAAGCCATTGTCCTTTCATATTTATTTTTAAATATAATTAGAACTCTGATCTCATTTGTTTATTTGATAATTTTTAGTTATTTCTCTTTGGTTTAAACCAAATAGCTATATACCCTTCTATATCTTACATATCATTTGTTTCTAACTTGTTGCACTGATCAAAAATTCCAAGACAATATTGAATAATAGTGGTTATTTTAGGTATTTTCTTACTCCTATCATTTAGGAGAGGAAGTCTTAATTGATGTTTATGAGTGATTCTTCTAATTCTAGTGTAGTAGGATTTTTAACCTGGCATATAGTTGAACTTTATTAAAATATTTTCTTTTTATTCTTCAAGATCTTCACAAGGTTTTTCTCTTTTGATCTATTACCATGGTGAATTAGAAGGGTGATTTAATCATATTGAACTATCCTTGAATATCTAGAAATAATGCTAACTGAACACACTGTGATATTCTTTGAATATATGGTTTTATTTAGCTTGATATAATTTTTAAAATGACTTTTGAATCCATATCTAATATTTTAATTTGTCTTTAAATTTCCTTTTTTTGGGGGGGGGTTGCTAGATTTTTAATGGTATCAGAGTTATACTAATTTTACAAAATTAGAGAGTCACCTTCTTTTTGTACATTTTGGAACAATTTCAAGAGTATAGGAATGAATCCCCCCCTTTTTTAATGAATCCCTTTCTTAAAAGTACTCACTGCCTGGTCCTAAAACATGTTGGGGAAAACTTAAAAAAAATTTTTTTTTTTTACTACTTGCATGGTGACATGTGTCTTAAGTCAGTGTTAGCTTTTTATAACTTTTAACGCATTTTTACATTTAATCAAGATTTTAAAATTAACTGACATAACATCTAAAGTATCTTGTATCATTTATAATAGTTCAGAAGCTGTAAGTTTAAAATAATTTTGAAATTTTAATTTCAATTTAAAAAATTTCTTAGATATGAACAAAACCAGAGCAGAGATGTCAGTTCTGTCTGCCACCAACAGATGGCGATAGCAGTCACTTTATTTATTTATTTTTAAATTTATCTTTATTGTTGAAAGTATTACAGATGTCCCCTTTGTTTATTTGTTTTTTCCCATTGACCCCCTCCATCCCACACCAGCCCCTCCCAGGCCTTTGCCACTCTATTGTCTATGTCCATGGGCTATGCATATCTACACTAATAAAAGAGAAACATGGTAATTGGCGTACGAGCTACCCTTCCCATTGGCTAATCAGCATATCCTTATGCAAATTAACTGTCAGCCAAGATGGCGGCC
>NW_005356042.1:10851259-10851603 GCF_000412655.1 Myotis brandtii
GCCAGCCTGAAAGCAGCCCTCAGCCCCTCACCCAGTCCCCCAGACCACCCCAGTGGGGACCCCCACCCTGATCCAGGACACCCTTCAGGGCAAACCAGCCGGCCCCCAGGCCTCTAGGCCTCTAAGTAAAAGGGTAATATGCCTCCCAGCACCGGGATCAGCGGAGCCGCGAGGCCTCTTGGCACCAGATCAGCGTGACAGGGGGCAGCGCCCA
This sequence comes from Myotis brandtii, assembly GCF_000412655.1. Taxonomy (NCBI): domain Eukaryota; kingdom Metazoa; phylum Chordata; class Mammalia; order Chiroptera; family Vespertilionidae; genus Myotis; species Myotis brandtii. The sequence goes on from NW_005356042.1 coordinate 10,851,474, forward strand.
AACCCCCTGATCGCCCTGCAGCTCTGTGTGTGACAGGGGGCGGGGCCACAACCGCCCTATCCACCCTGCTCTGTTCGTGACAGGGGAAGGTGCCCCAACCCCCTGATCAGCCCTCCTCTGTGCCTGATAA
>NW_005356042.1:10851693-10873630 GCF_000412655.1 Myotis brandtii
CAACCCCCTGATTGGCCCTGCTCTGTGCATGACAGGGGGCGGCGCCCCAACTCCCCAATCAGCCCTGCTCTGAGCCCGACCAGGGGCTGCACCTAGGGATTGGGCCTGCCCTCTGCCACCCGGGAGCAGGCCTAAGCCAGCAGGTCGTTATCTCCTGAGGGGTCCCAGACTGCGAGAGGGCACAGGCCAGGCTGAGGGACCCCCCCTTCCCCCCCGAGTGCACAAATTTTTGTGCACCGGGCCTCTAGTGTATATATATAAAAGCCTAAGCAACCGTTCAACCATTCTACCGGTAGCTATGATGCGCACTGACCACCAGGGGCAGACACTCAATGCACAGGCATGGAAATATGGAACAGACTGATTAATTTCAGAGGAAAGCGGGGAGGGTGGAAAGAGATTAACAAAAGATCTTATATGTGTACTAGAGGCCCAGTGCACGGATTCATGCACCAGTGGGGTCCCTCAGCCTGGCCTGCGGGGACCAGGCCAAAATTGGCAGTCCAACATCCCCTGAGGGGTCCTGGATTGCGAGAGGGCACAGGCCAGGCTGAGGGACCCCCCCTTCCCCCCCGAGTGCACAAATTTTTGTGCACCGGGCCTCTAGTGTATATATATAAAAGCCTAAGCAACCGTTCAACCATTCTACCGGTAGCTATGATGCGCACTGACCACCAGGGGCAGACACTCAATGCACAGGCATGGAAATATGGAACAGACTGATTAATTTCAGAGGAAAGCGGGGAGGGTGGAAAGAGATTAACAAAAGATCTTATATGTGTACTAGAGGCCCAGTGCACGGATTCATGCACCAGTGGGGTCCCTCAGCCTGGCCTGCGGGGACCAGGCCAAAATTGGCAGTCCAACATCCCCTGAGGGGTCCTGGATTGCGAGAGGGCACAGGCCAGGCTGAGGGACCCCATATAAGTTCCTTGGTTAATCACTCCTTACCCCTACCTTCCCTCTCAAATCCATCAGTCTGTTCCTTGCTTCTATGTCTCTGGATCTATTTTGTTCATCAATTTATTTTTTTCACTAGATTTCACATGTGAGTGAAATAATGTGATACTTATCTTTCTCTGACTGGCTTATTTTGCTTATCATAATGCTCTCCAGGTCCATCCATTCTGTTGCAAATGGTAAGAGTTTTTTCTTTTTTTACAGCTGCATAGTATTCCAGTGTGTAAATGTATACAGCTTTTTTATCCACTCATCTGCTGATGGGCACTTGGGCTGTTTCCAAATCTTAGCTCTAGTAAATTGTGCTGCTATGAACATAAAGGGTGCATATATTCTTTTGATTGGTATTTCTGGTTTCTTATGATATATTCCTAGAAGTGGGATCACTGGGTCAAATGAGGTAAAGGCAATCTCTTCAATAAATGGTGTTGGGAAAATTGGACAAGTACATGCAAAAAAGTGAAACTAGACCACCAACTTACACCATATACAAGAATAAACTCAAAATGAATAAAAGACTTAAATGTAAGTCGTGAAACCATAAATCTTAGAAGATTTTAGGCAGCAAAATCTCAGACATCTTTCATATCAATATGTTTACCAATACATCTCCTCTAGGGCAAAGGAAACTAAGGAGAAAATAGCAATCACTTTATATTGTTCCCTTAGTTATAGGAGCAAATGGACTTTTACAGACTTTCAGAACCAGATCTGTTCAGAGCAAGACCTTTTACCATTCCTAACATTATATGATTCTTCCCTTTCCTCTCTCCTTCCCTCATTTCCTTCTTTCTCATGTTATTACTCCCATAGCTCTCTCCCTCTCTCCCTTCCTCCCTTCCTCCCTCTTTCCATAGTTTCCTTCCTTCTTTGTCTTGACTGGCCTTGGAATGTGTTGGTGTTTTCAAGGAATCAGAGCTCAGATTTATTTTTTGACTGTCATTTATATCTGTGTTAATTCTATATTTTAAAATTTCATATCTTTTTTTCAGTTTTTTAAAAGTTAAGTGCTTAGTTTATTTATTTTCAGTATTGTTTAATCATGAAAGCATTTAACTCCATAAATTTCCCTCTGATAAACAACTTGACTGTATGCCATTAGTTTTGATATTATCTATTTTTTGTTGTGTGTAACTTCTAAATAATGTCACTGCAATTTTAATATTTCCTTGTACATAATTTGGTAGGATGGTGTTCTACATTTCATGAAGGGGAGATTTCATATCTAACTCCCCACAGTTATAAAGTTGTATAGGGGTGCAAAATTCTCATAAAGTGAAATGTTTCCTGATGAATTAATCACCTATGAAATTAATCTCATCTGAAAGGTCCCTTTGGTGGTAAAACCAGGGCCTTTTAATTTTTTTTTAAATTTTATTGATTTCAGAGAGGAAGGGAGAGATAGAGAGAGACAGAAACATCAATGATGAGAGAGAAGCATTGATCGGCTGCCTCCTGCACACCCCACACTGGGGATGGAGCCTGCCCTGCACACCCCCTGCTGGGAATCAAGCCTAAAACCCAGGCATGTGCCCTGACTGAGAATCGAACTGTGACCTCTTGGTTCATAGGTTGATGCTCAATCACTGAGCCATGCTGGCCGAGCATAAAACCAGGGTCTTTACCTGTCCATCTGGTCTCTTTGTCCAGTTACCTCCAGCTGACTGTTGGATGTTTTCCTGACAAAACAAAGCAAGCACATTATATTTGATTTAAAAAAGAGTCTTCACAGTTTCATAAGGTTGAAGGTGGTGTTGGAAAACTGCTGGAATCACCCAAATTTCTTTGACAAATAAGGATCTGGCATAATGCAAATGAAAGAAAAAGAAAAATCTACAAGATGATACCATGATGGCTTCTGAGGCGAAATGTCTAAATAGGAAACTGAGAAAAGCTTTAATTTTTTTTCAGAAAATTATTCTATTATTCAAGCATGAAGTATATTATATCATGAGGTCCCAACTTTTGTCTGAACAAATATGCCAGAATCAACATTTTTGTTCTTTAATTTTATTAACTATGCAATAAAGTAAATATATCTTAATAATTTTGTTTCATTTTTTAAGATAAAGTTCCACTCCAACTTTTCTTCAGTGGTCATTGTAAAATTTTGAACTTCCTTTTAAGGAGGTTTACTTTACATAGATTATTCTCAGAATCAATTATCCTCAGTTAATGTCAGTTACTAATATATAATTGTATTGAACTGTTGTATTTTATTGTTATGTGTTCTATGTTTGTAAATTTTTCATAATTAATGGGAAAATGTACTTTCTCTTTATCCCACTTAAAAAATTAAAGTGCTAAGTTTATGATTTAGACCCTTTATATCTTTATTTTTTGGCTTATTTATGAATCCAGAACAATAATGGTATTTGATGTTTTACAAAATTACAGTGTTTGGATCAGTTTTTCCAACTGTTTTTACTTTATAGATTTAAATGGAATATGGTAAAGAAAATAAATATAAAAAAGTTATATATCTTATTTTAAATTTTAGTAGCTAGCATTAAATGCTTCACATGCATTTTTTATTCCTGAAAAGCTATAGGAATTGATAAGTGTTTGCTGAATATTGTACCATGTCTTCATGTTGAATTATATCCCTTATTACTATAAATGTCCCTTTTTGCCTTATTTAGTGTTTTTGCCTAGATTTCTTTTTCATCTAATATTCATTTTACATTTATATCATGTCTTCTCATATTCTTTTGTTTAAGTGTGTTATATCGCTTTTATTTATATTTATGCTTTTGAAAAACATGTAGCTTTTAGCTTAACATTATATTGTGTGGCCTAATTTAAGGTTCTTTGCCTTTATCATGGGCATTTATCCCATTTACTTTTGTCATTATAATAAATATTACCCTGTCATCTTAACTCAAGTTTTCTGATTTTATGTTTTTTTGCTATCTCCTTTATTTCCTATCTTATGCTATGTGGGTTATATTGACTTTGCTTTTATATTTGTGTTTTAGGGGCTAATATATCATATAAATTTTAGTAGTGGTTATTGTTAGGGTTTTAGTGCCAAATATTTGTACATTGTTACTTTTACATTCACTTTCAGTTTTAAAATTAGATTTACAACAATTATTTAGACTAAGTATTCTTTCTAACTTTAGTATTTATTGCTGGTTTCTTTATGATTATTCTATTTCTGAGGATTTTATTTTGAGTGAAGAAAATAGTAAGGTAATTTTTTAAAACAAAAGTACATTTTCTGAGTTCTTGTTCATGTGAGAATGTTATTGTATTGCCTTTACATATAAACTACTGCTTGGTATAAAATTGTTAACATTTTAAATTTTTATAAAGTGGTAAGACTTTAGCTCATTGCTGTTTTCTTTGATATTTTCAGAGTTTGTTTTTGTTCTATTTTTTCTCTTCTTCAGTTGTACTTTTTACTTTATTTTATTTTATTTTTTTATTTTTTATTTTTTAAAATATATTTTATTGATTTTTTACAGAGAGGAAGGGAGAGGGACAGAGAGTTAGAAACATCGATGAGAGAGAAACATCGATCAGCTGCCTCCTGCACACCCCCTACCGGGGATGTGCCCGCAACCAAGGTACATGCCCTTGACCGGAATCGAACCTGGGACCCTTTAGTCCGCAGGCTGACGCTCTATCCACTGAGCCAAACCGGTTAGGGCCAGTTGTACTTTTTAAAAATCACATCCTTGTTCCCCATCCTCCATCTCCCATGATTATTACATTTTCTCTCTTTAACTTAATATCATTGTCCTTTTATTTTAAATTCTGGGGGGTATTCTTAAATTAGCTGTTCACAGCACATACTGTCATTTATTCTCTTTAATGTTGATTTTAATTCTGCTACATCATTTTAAGTTTTCTGCCACTCATCTTCCCTTTTACCTCTTTTGCCTATTGAACTCTATCTTTTAAAAATTTTTTTTTTGTTGATTTCAGAGAGGAAGGGAGGATAGATAGAAGCATCAATGATGAGAGAGAATTATTGATCAGCTGCCTTCTGCATGCCCCACACTGGGGATTGAGTCTATAACCCGGCCATGTGCCATGAGGGGGAATCAAACTATGACCTCCTGGTTTATAGGTGGACGCTCAACCACTGAGCCATGCCGGCCGGGCTACCTCTTTCTTTTCTCATGATACTTTTATCATTATTTATGTAACCTATTATTTTTTGTCCTTTTTTGAGATTCCCAACCAGATTTTGAAAAATTTCTTCTGAATTTTGGAGTAGCTCACTTTCAGAGGCAGCTTTTTCCCTAGATTCTTCCCGTTCCCAGGCTTCTTATAGTATTGTTTTGGTCTGCCTTTTTCTCAGATAAATTCACTGTTATTACTTTTACTTTGTGATAAAGAAGAGTGAAATTATAGTTGACATCTATACCTTCAGAAGAATGTACCATTTTACCCTTCTATTAATGAAGAGAAAAAATATTCTTCCTGTTGATGTGGATCTTTAGCCATGCTGTTTTGAAGTTAATACAATAACTTTCTCTGGGAAAAAAACAGACACCTTGCCTTTAGGTTATCTCCTCCCTATCCTGTAGAGATAATGTCTGAGAACGCTTTTCATTATATTTTGTTTCGGACTCTTGCTTTTAAAAAAATAAAGTTTATATTTTAAAATAGTTTTACATTTACAAAAAAGTGAAAGATGGTACAGAGAATTTCCATATACTTTTCATTCAGATTCCCTTGTTATTACCACTTTCCAAAAGTATGGTACATTTATCACAACTAGCTACCAATACTGATACATTATTATTAATAAAGGCCGTGCTTTATTCACATTACCTTAATTTTTATCTAATATATTATTTCTGTTCCAGGATCCCTTCAAGGATACCACCTTACATTTAATCATCATGCCACCTTAGACTCCTCTTGGCTTTGACAATTTGTCAGACTTCCCTTGTTTTTGATGAGCGCTGGTTGGATGTTTTGTAGATTATCCCTCAGTTGGTATTTATCTGATTATTTTCTATTCCTTATGCTGGGATTATGGGGTTTTGAGAGGAAGACCATAGGTATAAAGTGCAATTTTCATACTATCAGCAAGTGTTATCATTGTTGGTCTGGCCTTTCCCCCTTTCCCCCCCTCCCCCATCCTCACCCAAGGATATGTTTTTACAGAGAGAGAGAGAGAGAGAGAGAGAGAGAGAGAGAGAAACATTGATGTGAGAAAGAAACATTGATTGGTTGCCTCCCATACAAGCCTCTACCAGGGCTCGAACCTGTAACCTAGGTATATGTTCTGACCTGAAATTAAACCTACCTTGGTGTATGGAATAATGCTCCAACCAACTGAGCTACCCAGCCAGGGCTGATCATGGTCTTGATCACTTGGTTGAGATCATACTTGTTAGGTTTCTCTTCTGTAAAATTACTCCCTCCTTTCTATCCTGTGCAATTGGGAAGGAAGTCACTATGTGCAGCTCACACCTAAGGAGTGAGAAGTTCAATTCCACCTCCTTTAGGGTAGAGTATCTATACAAATTATTTGAAATTCTTCTGCACAGGAAATTAATCTCTTTTCACTTATTTATTTATTGCTTTTATATTTTTAAAAAATCTTTATTGTTGAATGTATTACAGATGTCACCTTTTACCCCAATTGACCCTTTCTAGCCACCTCCCCTCCTCACCCACCCTTCCCCCGCCCCAGGCCTCTACCACCCTATTGTCTGTGTCCAAGGGTTATGCATATGTGCATACAAGTTCTTGGTTGATCTCTTCCCACCCACCCCTGCCTTCCCTCTAAGATTCGACAGTCTGTTCCATCCTTCTCTGTCTCTGAATCTATTTTGTTCAACAGTTTATTTTGTTCATTAGATTCCACATATGAATGAGATCATGTGATACTTGTCTTTCTCTGACTGGCTTATTTCACTTATTTATTTGTTTATTCAAGTATTCATTTATATCCATATTGATTCATAATATTTATTTTAGACTTTGGATATAATTCATTTCTACTTCATTTATTTTGTTACCCAAATTATTGCAGCTTTAGCCATTGAGAGCTTTATCAGTTGGCTTTTTTGACATAATCCCACCATTCTGGGTTTATTCATTCATTCTGAGCATTTTCTTAATTTTTGGTACTATAAGATATTCTCAGCTCATTTTGTATATTTCCTGTCCTACTCATACTAGCCTTGGCTCTTTTTATTAGAGAATGGTATTAGAGACCAAGATCTGGTCAGTAGGTGTGTTCAGTGCTTCTGAGGTATCCTTACTTCTATGCCCTTTCAGCTGACAGAGCAAGGAAATATATGTGTGTATAATCACTGGTATATATAACATATCTAGAAAGATTTCTGTATGTAATTGCTTGTTAAACTAAACATGAATTCATACTGATGTCTCCAACTCCAACTCATTATCACATGGTTCATTCTAGTTCCCTCCCATTGCTTCTCTGTAAACTTCCATTCAAGGACCTAGCTTTACTTTTAAAATAAGGTTTTCTTAAAAAACAAAATGTCCTGATTTTTTTTTAATATATTTTATTGATTTTTTACAGAGAGGAAGGGGGAGAGATAGAGAGTTAGAAACATCAATGAGAGAGAAACATCGATCAGCTGCCTCCTGCACATCTCCCACTGGGGACGTGCCCGCAACCCAGGTACATGCCCTTGACCGGAATCGAACCCGGGACCTTTCAGTCCGCAGGCTGACGCTCTATCCACTGAGCCAAACCGGTTTCGGCAAAATGTCCTGATTTTTAAAATGTCTGTTTATGTCTATGTGTATTACATGCTCACTGTAGAATATTTTGAAAATTCAGCCATGTCTTATATTCAACCACTGTTAACATTTCAACACACACACACCCCTTTATGAACAAAACTGTAATTACACTAGATATACCATTTTATGATTTGCCTTTTCCACTCAACAATGGATAATGAGCTTCCCCCATGTCATTAACTATTCTTCAAGGTCATGCTTTTAATTACCTGCTGAACATTAACCTTTTGGACATTTACATTTTAATGGCATTTAGTATTATAAATAATTACAATAAATATTCCTAAACATAAGTCATTATGTACATCTGATTTTTTACTTAGAATATTTTGTGGTAGTTAAATTACTAGGCCCTAGGGAAATGATAAACTGTCAAATTTCCTTCCACAAAAGATAGCATTAATATAGCTCCCGACCAAGATTGTGTATGTGCTATTTTCTCTACATCTTTAGCAATGCTAGGTATTGGAATAATTTTTAAAAATCACCGCCCTAGCCACTTCGGCTTAGTGGTTAGAACATTGGCTCGTGGACTGAAGGGGCTTGGGTTCAATTCCTGGTCAAGGGCACATACCTCTGTTACAGGCTCTATCCCTGGCCCAAGTTGGGGCATGTGCCAGAGGCAACCAATCGATGTGTCTCACATGGATGTTTTTCTCTCTCTGTCTCTCCCCCTCCCTTCTACTTTCTCTAGAAAAATCAATGGAAAAAATATTCTCTGGTGAGGATTAACAAAAAGAAAATAATAAATAAATAAATAATCAATTGATTAATTAAAATGACATCTTGCTGTTGTTTTACATTGGATTTTTAAAATTTATTTATTTATTATTTATTTTGAATTGGATTTCTTTTATTGCAAGTGTGTTTGAATACTCTTTGTACAAGTTCTTTGCTCATTCATATTTCATTTCTATATTGCCTATGAATGTCCTTGCCCGTTTTTGTTTATTATCTTTTTAAAAAAAATATATTTTATTGACTTTTCACAGAGAGGAAGGGAGAGGGATAGAGAGTTAGAAACATGCATGAGAGAGAAACATCGATCAGCTGCCTCCTGCACACCTCCTACTGGGGATATGCCCGCAACCAAGGTACATGCCCTTGACGGGAATCGAACCTGGGACCTTTCAGTCCTCAGGCTGACGCTCTATACACTAAGCCAAACCGGTTAGGGCTGTTTATTATCTTAATATAACATTTTAATTTCACAATAAACCCATACTCAATATGGAAAAAATTTAAAAACAAGGAGAAAAATTACCCATGACTTCATAACTTGTTCTGATTTCATTGCTATCATTTTCATTTTGATGTGTCTATTTACACACCATACATAAATATTTTACATTGTATATATGGTTAATTAGAAAAATGAACTCCTTGTTTTGAAGTCTGTTTATTAATCACTTAATTTTATATCATTAATATTCCTCAGCCAACAGTCCTTTTCTACTTAAACGGAAAGACCTCTTGAGAATAAGTATCTATGCATCTATGCCTTTTTTCTGTGGCCTTTCTTCATCAGGGAGTCTGATTCCACTCAACAAGTTGATAAGGAATTTGGACCATCTCCTAGTTCAGTGGTCGGCAAACTGCGTCTTGCCAGCCACATGCGGCTCTTTGGCCCCTTGAGTGTGGCTCTTCCATAAAATACCACGTGTGGACGTGCACATACAGTGTGATTGAAACTTCGTGGCCCATGCTCAGAAGTCGGTTTTTGGCCTGGGCAAGTCTATTTTGAAGAAGTACTGTTGATATTTGGCTCTGTTGACTAATGAGTTTGCAAACCACTGTCCTAGTTCCATGGCACCATTCTCTGTGCCGCAAGGATTTCTACAGGCTTAGTGTTCACCCATTCTCTGGAACTGTGAGCCACTACCTTCTCTTGAGCTGCTGCTGCTGCCACTCTCTGAGCGTTGGGGGAAGGGCATAAGGAAGGACAGCTACTCTGTGCTTTATCGCTGCATTCCAATCATATATACAGGCCTGTCTCTGCATTTTCCCATTGCACAACTGAGATACCGCTGTAATGTTTTACAAAACTTGTCTAAAGAACTTGAGATAAAAGAAGAGAAATTGAGCATAGAGAATGTTAAAACAAATTACTGGATTGTTCTCTGAGACCAAAGGTCCAAGTTCCACCCCCTGAGTCCCCAGCTGGCTCTGCCAGGGCCAATTCCTAGACTGGGTAATTCTGGGGAGGTCCACTTCATTCGCCTCTATTCTCCAATGGCTTCATCTACTGCCTTTCTCTTTCATGGAGACTCATGTAACTCCCTAAGTAAGTATGCCTCTGTCATCTCCACATTGGTTTCCTGCCATGATGATGGACAGTTTCAGCAGCCACTCCTCTCAGAAAGAAAAGTAATGCTAGCGCCCTATCCACAGGGGTGGGGCTTGCTTTTGAACACCCTGTCTTCCAGCAGATTGTAATAATCAGTACATTTTCTGAAGTCCAATTATTCAGCATAAAATTGAAATCCTCCTATAGGCTAGCATAAATTAAAAAAGACAAAGCTAATCATTGCAGACTATTTGTAACTGAAAAAGGTTGTCCATCAACAGGATGAATAAACTATGATACTGCTATATCATGGAGCATTATGCAGCTATAAGAAGAATAATTCTAAATAATGCTAAATAATTATTTCCAGGATATGTTTAGTGACAAAAAAGTTTGCATAGTGTACTTAGATTTATCTAAAAAAGGGTGTATGTATATGTTTGTTTATATTAAAAATGCAATCATAAACCATGAAATAAAATGGTTACCTACAAGGGGTGAGAGGGAACAGAGTGGAAGAAAAATTATAGAAGCTAGACTTACCTATATATACCCCATCTGTAGATTAAACTTTGGAAACATGTACATATTTACACAATTAAAAAACTAAATAAAAATAAAAATGCAATCCCTAAAAATCAAAATGAAAACAAATGAAACTAACTGTGTAGTGAGTTGGTGACTTAACCAATCATAGAAAACCTATTTCAAGTGACTTTAAAACAAAGGAATGTGATTGGACATTTCTTGTGAGATACTCTAAGGACCAAAACACCTACAAAACATTTCTACCTTTGTCCAGCCTAGAAATAATGACCAACCTATAGCCACCAGCTGGTGTTCACTTTATGGTATCTTAATGCCATTTCTCAGTAAAAACAAACAAACACAGGGATCTTTGGTGAAATGATGGATAGTAGGTCTGGTACAGGAAGCAGTCAAGATGTCCAAGCATCTTCTCATAACGGAAAGCAAGGATGCATTCAAAGACTCAAGAACCATCTGGAAGAGGCTCTGCTGACCAAAACAGGAGCTATTTGAAGCCACAGAAGAGGAACAATGGCAATGGGATGGAACATATTAAATATATTAGCATTCATGAGTTTATAATGACACTAAAACAAATACCTCATGATCTTTTGGAGATGTTAGAGAACCAACTCACGATTTGGAAAACTTATAAATAAAAGGAAAGAAAGAAACATTTAGCCAGCTTTTCTTTTCTTTTTTTTTTTTTGTACAAATATATCTTAGGGCAACCAAAGAGTTGCACAGGGAAGATTTCATAGAAGTATCCAGCTGATAAATAAGGAAGGAATGACAGTGACCACTTTACAACCCCATTGAAATGGGTCTAGGCAAAAATCATCATTTGCTACTAAAATCACAACAAGAAAGACAAGCAGACATTCTGTGCCTTATGGTGGAAGTGCACCTAGCACCAGCTATGAAATATTTTTGCCCCCAAATAAGTCCTAATCTAGATCTAGCTACCAACACAGAAAATACTGGGTACAGAAGCACATGCTAAATGACATTGATGACAAATGATCTAGTTTCTTTAGCTAATAAATTGCAAGAAAAACAAAACAGGAAGAGTGTGGGAGGAGGGAGGTACCTAAAGATTTAAGGGAGATCGCAAACAAATGCAAGGTATGGATGTTTGGATCCTGACTTATACAAACCAAATGTCAAAAAGTATTTATGAGACAACTGGAGAAATTTGGACATCAATTGAATATTTGATGACATCATGAAATTAATATTAATTTGTGTGATGGTGGTGTTGTGGTTACATTTAAGAGACCAGTACTTGTATTATAGAGATCCATACTGACATGTTTCAGATGAAATGATGTGATGTTTGAGACTTGAGCCAAAATAATCTAGTTTGTGGGGTGTTGAAATGGGGTGGTAGAGATGAAATAAGAATGGCGTTGGCCTGGTGCAGTGGTCGGCAAATCGCGGCTCGTGAGCCACATGTGGCTCTTTGGCCTCTTGAGTGTGGCTCTTCCACAAAATACCACGTGCGGGCACGCACGTACAGTGCGATTGAAACTTTGTGGCCTATGCGCAGAAGTCGATTTTCGGAAAGGAGAAAGACGGAACAAGTATACAAGATGAGTGTGGATGGGAGAGTTGGAAGGGGTCGACCTCAGTGAACATACCTCAATCAGATTGAGGACGTTTTTAGCAAAGGCCAGCTTAGGAGTACCCTAATTAAGTTAATAACAATGTACCGCCGTAACCGGTTTGGCTCAGTGGATAGAGCGTCGGCCTGTGGACTGAAAGTTCCCAGGTTCGATTCCGGTCAAGGGCATGTACCTTGGTTGCGGGCACATCCCCAGTAGGGGGTGTGCAGGAGGCAGCTGATTGATATTTCTCTCTCATCGATGTTTCTAACTCTCTATCCCTCTCCTTTCCTCTCTGTAAAATTTAAAAAAAATAACAATGTACCTACCTATATAGTTTAAGTTTAAAAAATTTGGCTCTCAAAAGAAATTTCAATTGTTGTACTGTTGATATTTGGCTCTGTTGACTAATGAGTTTGCCGACCACTGGCCTGGTGGGTTTTGTAACTGGGGAATGGGTACATGCAGGCTCACTGCATTTTTCTCTCTACTTTTGCACAGGTTTGGAATTTTTCAAAAAGGTTAAATGAAAGAAGGAGAAGGAGTAGGAGGATAAGGTGGAGGAGAATTCCCCCTGTAAGGTTTCACCAATACATTTAGTTGTGTTCCTTTTAGGTTCCTCCAGAAGCTTGTGGTGAAGAAGGATGCGCTCAGGTCCTGGCTCCTTTGCGGGAACCTTCCTGAATGAGAACATGCACTCACCTCCCAAGATGTCAGAACAATGCAGTCTAAGTCTACTTAGAAAAGAAACATTTTCATATAATCATCAAAGATGCAATTTTAGGCACAACAAAGACAGCCTTTTACATGATTCTGTGGAGATGCAATTTTCAGAGTGGTCCAGGCAACCTCATAATAATGCTCAGATGTTTTTGCCTTTTTCACTCTCATTCTTTCACCAATGTGCAAAGGACTTTTCTAGAAGTTACATGACTCTAGATAATTTTATCCTTCTGGTAACTAAGGGAGTGTGTGTTTGTGTGCTATTGTTATGTGCATAAATTCCATGTTTAAAATTCTTTCAAGTACACTGACTATCAATAGATATACCCCACATAAACCAAACTCTTAGTAGTTATTTATCATGAGTGTCAATAGGTCTTGAGATAAAAGAAAATTGAGAACCTCTGATACACAGGGCAGTTTAGTCATTTGAAACCACACTGATAGGTACATCTGTTTCATAATAATGTCACTGATTTTCTATGTAGAAATAAAAATTGTATTTGATCTTTCTAGACAAAGGAGTATTGGGCCAAAAAAAATTAAGTTCCTTCTTCTTACAACACACACACACACACACACACACACACACACACACACACACACACTCACTACTAAAAAAAGATAGTTTGCTTCCCAGAATCCACCCTTCTCCTACCTTGAGATTTCAAAGTCAGGGGATCAATTCTTAGTCAAAGTTCAAGGCCAAACACTTGGGTTTTCTTTCTCCCCTGGTGGTCTCTGCAAGAAATCATTTTTTGCCAAGCACATAGCCCAGAGGGAGTCTGGGCCAACTTAGCATAACAGAAGCTCTACCTGCCACTTCAAAAGCATATGCTAGGCGTCATGGCCTTTTCTTCTTACATCTATAAAGTGAAGCCAATGGTTCTTACCTTGTTGAAAAGATAAAATGATACAACATGCATATCATAATTGAGTTCTGCCTCAAATGCCAAGAAGGAATGGCAGGTTCACTCCATTAAAAATCACTGGAGCCCATAAACATCTCAACACATTTCATTACTTTTCCTTCAGTTGAGGTCATTCCAAGAATATTTCTGTTGGGTTTCTAGGAGGTCCTTACTTTTTGCTCTCCTGTTCTTACTCAGCAGCCCCCCTCCCAGCTCCAATATCTATATTTTTTTTCCATCCCTCAGTCTTCACCCCAAATTCACCCTCTATTCTTAACATATTCAAGGTTCTGAACATGGGTCCTGCCTTTCCTACTGGGACAATGGCAGGTCCTTGCAGTGTGAGTAGGGTAAGCAACAGAGTTGAAGGAAACAAAAAAATAATCACATGTGGAAAGCATGTAGCCCAAGGTAGCTGCTACTGAGTGGGGGCTTTTAGTACTAACTGCCTCATTTCAAGAGTCCTTCTTACTCTAACAATCTTTGCTCCAATTCATTGGTCAACAATTTTGCTTGTATTACCTCTACCCCAGTCCCCATGTCATCACACTTCTCTTTAGCTTACATTGAGCAACCATCATCCTATCATTATAATCACCTCCTTACATATATTCCTAACCCCCTTTCTCTCTTCTTCCATTGAACTCATATAGCAAATCCTGCCCTGGGCTCAGCTTGTTTCCTAAACAACTGGATGTACTTGGATCAATCACAACCATGCTTACTGGTCTGACTGGTCTGATTAACTTATGACCACACATTTCCAGTGGACCTTCAGTACCTCCCTTGAGCAAGGCCATTATATTTTTTCTAGTCAATCCACTGTTCTCTGAGTTGACTTTTCTTATTTTTAAATCTGTTCTCCAACATCTATACACTTGAAAAACCATACATATATTGTCTAAATCTAGATATCCTTGGGAGTGAAAGGGGCTGTTATTTTTAGATTTGGGGGACAACAAGCTAAACAGTATTGCTTCAGGCAAATCATATTCCCCTATCTGATACCTTTCCTTTCTCCTCACTTTCACCTGATGATTTCATGGCTTATTTCACAGAGACTATGGAAATAATAGAAGAGATTTCCAAATCTGCCAACGACTTCATCTGCAGCCTTGTACTTGGCCTTCCTTGTTCTTCCAGTGGATGGTGTATTAGTTTCCTGTGCCATAGCAGTTTACTATAAGCGTGTTGGCTTAAAAATAACAAAAATGTATTCTCTCACAGTTCTGGAGGCTGGAAGTCTGAAATCAAGGCATTGGCAGGGCCATACTCCCTCCAATGGCTGTGGGAAAGATTCTTCCTTCCTAGTTCCCGGTGGTTGCTGACAATCCTTGGCATTACTTGGCCTGTAGACACATTGCTCCCATCTCTGTTTCCATCATCACATGAAATTCTCCCTTTGTGTGTCTGCCTCTATTTTCTCTCCTTATGAGGACATCAGTTACTGTATTAGGGCCAGCCTTAATACTATATGATCTCATTTTAACTAATCACATCTGCAAATAAAGTCACATCCTGGTTCCACGTGGACATGGACTTTAAAGATACACCATTCAACCCAGTATAGGTAGACTCTGTGCTCCTAACTCCACTTTGGCCTTCTTTGTCCCCTCCCCCTCGGGAGAGAGAACTGTTTCTGCAGTTCTTTCTCCTCTGTACTCCATGGCCATTTCCTCCTCTTTATTGTGTTATTCTTATAATTGTATAGACATGCTGTCATGTCATCTATTTAAAAAACCCTTCCTGCATCCAACGCCCCCTCCACCTACTGACCCATTTCTCTGCTCTTTATAGCAAAAGGCCTGGAATGAGTCACCTGCACGCACCATCTGCACTTCCTCTCTGCCCAAACTCCCTTTAACTCCTTTCAGTCTAGCTTCCAACTTTACTGCTCCACTGAAACTGGTCCTGTCAACGATCCCCACCTTGCCAAATCCCGTGGGCAATCAGTCTTTTTCTTACCCAACCCTCCACTGGTATTTTTCAGTCCTCTGTCTCTCGCTTGGAATTGGGGCACAACACTCTCTTGGTTTCCTCCAACTTCAATCACCTCTTCTCAGACTCCTCTGCTGCCTCCTCACTCTCTTCCTGACCTTTAAATGCTCGACTGCCTTAGGGCGCCATCCTAGGTCCTCTTCCTTTTTAGGTCTGTGCCCACTCCATCGGTGATCATAACTGGTCCCTTTCCTTACTATTAATGTGCTGATCCTTCCCAGTATGTCCAGTTTGAGTTCCTGATTTGCATGTTGAATACCCCCTCATCGTTACTTGAATGTCTAATACACATCTCAAAATTAGCATGTCTTAAAACTGTACTATTGATTTGCCCTCACCCAGACCTAATACCACCTACGAAATATGCTGCTCCCCTCACCCCCATTTTCCCATCTGAGTAGATGGCAACTCCATTCATCCAGACATTCAGATCAAAATTTTAGGATTCTTCTAGTTCAGTGGTCGGCAAACTCATTAGTCAACAGAGCCAAATATCAACAGTACGATTGAAATTTCTTTTGAGAGCCAAATTTTTTAAACTTAAAAACTATATAGGTAGGTATATTGTTATTAACTTAATTAGGGTACTCCTAAGGCTTAGGAAGAGCCACACTCAAGGGGCCAAAGAGCCGCATGTGGCTCACGAGCCGCAGTTTGCTGACCATGGTCTAGGTCTAGTGTCCTCATATCCTACATACCCTCCCATATACCCCCAATCCAACCACTTCCCTTTGCCTTGACACCTCCCTCCTTAGTCCACACACTAGGGTCTTACACCTGGGTTCTGTTATGGCGTTCAGTATTCCTCTTGTCTGTCTTCATTCCAGTCTCTACCCAGGAGCCAAGTGATGCAATCATCTTATTCCCTTGTTCAGTGTTATTCCAATGACCGCTTATATCACTTAAAGTCCCAATTCTTTGCCCTCTCATACCACTACAAGTCCCTACAAATACCTGGCCTTTGCATAGCTTTCGATTTACCTTTTCCCGTGCACTCTCATGCTCAGCTTCAACCCCACCTGCTTAATTGCTGGACCTTGAACATACCAAGCTCCTTCAGCCTCAGGGCTTTCCCCTTGCTATTTTCTCTGACATTCTCTGCCTTCTTATTTAATTTGTGCTCTCCATCACTTTGTTTAGGTTTCAGCACAAATGTCACCGACTTGGTGACATCTTGCCTGAACACCTTATCTAAATCAGTACCTGGCCCAGGCATAGGTACTGTGTCTTTTTACTTAGTTGATTTTTTGTTCTTATCAAAACCTAAAATCATTCTCTCTCTCTCTCTCTCTCTCTCTCTCTCTATATATATATATATATATATATTACATTTCCTTGTTGTATTCTCTGTCTCCTCCACTGCATAAGCTCCATGAAGGCAGGGCATTCTTTGTTTTGTTCAATGAGAATAATACCTACATTTTATAGACACTGAATAAGTACAACTTTACTTCTATTACTTTTATAAAATAAAGTTAATTAGTAATAAAAGTTTCTATGTGGCTTGAGAACAATATTCATTTTGAAGGTTTTATTTGGTTTAATGCATTTCAATATTAATCTTAACTATTCAAGGTTATTAGTGACGCATATCAAGTTTGAAACTGGGAATAGTAGTTGTTATAGTCATTATAACAGATGCCATTATTCAGCTGTTATTAGTGGCAGTTGTTGCCTTGCACGGATTATCCTATCTAATTCTCAAAATGATGCTATGGGCTATCTATCATCTCAATTTACAGATGTGGTGTGATGGTTTTAAAATATGTCCATAATCGAATCGCCCTGCTAGTGTGGCTCAGTGGTTGAGTGTCAACCTATGAACCAGGAGGTCATGGTTTGATTCCAGGTCAGGGCACGTGCCCAGCTTATGGACTCGATCCCCAGTGGAGGGAGGGCGTGTAGGAAGCAGCTGATCAATGATTCTCTCTCATCATTGATGTTTCTGTCTCTCTCTCCCTTCCTTTCTGAAATCAATAAAAATATATTAAAAAAATAAAATATGTCCATAATTTCTGTGACAGCCCTCCCTTTAAAAGGTGGGAATTAATTTACCTCCCTCTGAGTGTGGTGTAGGCTTAGAGGCTCAGTTCTAAAGAATAGAATATAGTGGAAGTGACAGTGGTTGGCTTCCAGGCTTAGATGGTCAAAGGCATTGTGACTCCCTCCTTGCTCCCTCTCTCCTGGTTCACCCAATCTGAGTTTTAGTTTTCTCTTTTTTAAAGTGATGGGTGTGGATCAGATGACATCTCCAGGCATTCAGTCTGACATGCTGCAGATCACTTCTGTATCAAATACCCTGCTTAATATGGACTAAGACATCAGATTAATTAGCTGCTCTAATGCTAAAGAGCTGACGCTTTGACAGTTTTGCTTTATTTAGGGGAACCCGATGAGAATGACAAGAGGACACTCAAGTAACCCTGTAAGAGGCTCCCATGGCTAGGAGCTGAAGCCTTCTGCTAACAGGCATGTGTGGGCACTATCTTGGAGGTAGATCCTCTAGTCTCAGTTAACTCTTCAAATAACTGCAGTCCTAGCCAACATTTTGCCTGAAATCCCATAAAAAACTGTAATCCAGAACCATTCAGTTAAGCTGCTCCTGATTCCCTAACCCACAGAAACTGTGAGATAAGAAATACCTTTTGTTTTAAGTCACGAAGTTTTACAGGTAGCTTATTGTGCAGCAAAAAGAAAAAAAATTGGAGATGGAAAGACAGGTTAAGCCAAGAACCCCATAGCATATAGCTAGTAATGATAATGCAAGAATTGGCTCAGGCAATCTGACTCTAGAGCCCATATATTCAACCACCACATTATACAGGAGGTCAAGATCATGTCTCAAGTAATACTAGAAGGAGAATATTGTCACATTCTAATGCCACTGTCAGGGCAGAGGACACAACCTTTCCTTGGATATTAAACTAGTACCATTGCAAGGTTATGTTCTAGGCAGCCACTGCCCTTGCTTCTAAGTTTCCTATCTGCCCCAGGCTTGATCCAGCATATAGTGGACACTTACCTTACCAGTATCGCTTCACCCATTCCTCTGGGCTTGTGCTCATCCTACTTGCAATGATGTAATTCTAGTAAAGCTGCCAGTCATTGTACTCTTCCTGTCCTATGGGTGGGTGTATGACAAGTTGGATAATCATAGAGTACCATCAGTGATTGACTACAGTAATTGGTTCAAAACCAGTGCACTGAGGTACATCAGCCAAGAAGAGTCCTTCCCTGGGATTTAGAAATGCTGTATGAGGTCTCTAAGGCAGATGATGTGAGATGCATGGGGGAAGCTGATCTTCAACAGGAAAGATGTCAGCATGCAGAAAAGGCAGAGTGAGAGAGGCCATTTTATGTCCTTTGAGAACTTGAATACAACCAACTCTGAGAGCAATTCCATCCTTTCTAATCTCTGTGAGTCAATAAATTCTCTCTTTCTTTTAAATTAGTTTGAGTTGAGTTTCTATTGCTTGCCCTTGGGTTATGAGTGTACGAAGAGCCTATTCTAGTTTGTGGAACATCTGTAGGTACCTTCCATTCTCCATGGGCAACAGTGGTCCTATGTCATCAGAAGAACCTAGAGAACTGTCCACCAATTGGGCTGACCTTCCCACAGAGGGTGAAGACCCTTCCCCTCATCCTCCAGGAAGCATCTGGCTTTTCTGGAAGCCAGTGATGGTCTGAAGGTAAGCAAAATAAAACAGTGTTATGATGGATGGGTAGCTCGGTCATTTAGTTTAAAACCTTCGTCATTTCTGCATCCTTTCTTTCCTTAGTTGCTCACCCCTTCCCCCAGTTCTTAGCATACACACAGACATCCTGTTAGTCACCGAGTCCTGTTGATTTGGATCAAACGCTTTATGGAAGGGGGTGGAGTAACTATAATGAAAGTTGGTGGCCAACAGACTCTTCCTCTGGACATCTTGCAAATCCAGTTTTTCTTCTTCATTTCTATGGTCACCACCGTGGACCATTGCAATTGGTCTCCTTGCCTCTAACCTCACCCCCTGCAGTCCATTTCTCATATTTCTTCTAGAATTTGTTTTCTAATGCACACTTTTGATGGCCACATGCTTTTGATAAAGTAAAAAGTCTTCAGTTGTCCACTGCTGACATGCTAGAAACTTCTTAGCTGGGTGTTTACAACTCTTCATGCACTGGCCCGCATTTGCTATACAGTGATCTGTGACAGCCACAAATCAACTTTCCAATCTTCTTACACCCTCCCATTGCAGCACGGCTTACCATCTACCCTTATCTCTTTCCTCAAATTAAAACACTTCTTTTCTCTGAGTCTTCAAGATCCGTTTCAATCCGATTCCTCCATAAAATACTTCCTTAGCATGCCAATCCACAGTGACCACCCCTTTCTGTGAACTGTAAACATTGTTGTCTAGACTAGAGTTTTACAAACTGTGCTCACATTTCTAGGGAGTATTTGGCCAGCACAAGTCAAGCTTTTGGTGTTTTTGTAAAGCTACTGATTATATATTCAAATGTGGCTGAGCATATTATTCTCAAGCCCAGTTTCTTTCTTGTCTTCTACTTCCAAATGATATTCTCATGCTATGGTGGTGCCTTTATTCCCAAGTACAAATTAAGGATCATTAAAATTTGTTTTGCAATGTACAGATAGAGAACTGTTTATTAATGTTATTATTTAAAGCCATGACCATTGGGAAAATAGTATGAGAAAGAGAACTGCTATAATAATTCCCACAGTTTCTAAAACAAATACTCTTTGTTATTTATAATTTCCCACACCCTCACCTTTGTTCCCCCTCTCACCATTTTAATCTGGGATTTTAAACTAGAAATTGGTATAAACTTTGTTGTGTTGGAATCGTTTGACAAACATTTATTGTGTATCTACTCTCTGGCAGGAATAGTGATAGATGCTTGTGATACAAAGATAAGCCCGTGCCAGAAGATGAAGAGTTTTCCAGATGGATTCAATGTACCAAGACATTCTAGGCAGAGGGAACAGCATATACAAACTCCTGCATCCTAGAATGAGCCAGACATGAAAACTTTGTGGTCCAGATTCTGTGGAATTTTTAAATTGAAACTTTGGTGACTTTTAAGTTTGACATCCTCTGGATTGAATTAAGCCCTTTCCCTTTGTCATACACATCCCTTTGCCATCTTGCTCTTCACAAGGTCAGTTCAGGGACTAGATCCAGATGCAAATAATCTGTATTGAGATCTGCTGGTATAGTTCATTTCATATATACATAGATCCTTTAGTTTTCACACCATCTTAGGTGTTTACACTATCCCCAATTCAGAGATGAGGGAATCAAGGTTCAGATGGATATAATGACTTGTTCAAGGTGTCACAAATAGGAAATAATGGAGGGATGATGTGAGTAACATCCAACTCTGGAGAAACTAGCCAACGTGGCATTTTTGGGACTGGGATGAGGAGGATCGTTCCTCCCATTTCAGAACACCTTGCCTTCTCAGGTTCTGAGTTAACTATATCTTTTATAGAGAGAAACCTTTAAATAGAAGGGTGACCAGATGTCCATATTAGTAGAAAGAGGTGACTTTAGGAGTTTAGATTTTAGGAAGCTTCTCCAGTCCCTCCCGCTCTGGCGCTGGCACATAGTAGGAACTCCTTTTTGTTGAAGGATTGAATCCCCACGTGCTGTGGTTAGCCTCTCCTTTTGGATTCAAAGTCCCTTGTGGGCAGGGTCCCAATTGTGTCTTTCCAGGAACACTGTGCAGTTTGGGTAAACTTTGGAAACCATTTGTTGAATAATGGATGAGTGAATGAATTTTGAGATGGTGGTGGGGGTGTTGAGGGAAGGCCAAGCCTGGCTCTAAAGAGTTTCTAGGGTTTATGGGACGCTGTCCTAGCCCTCCCTGGCGCCTCTGGATGAGCCATTTCTTCCCTCCTCCCTGTGGCCTCCACATCTTACAAACCAGCCTGGAGGAAAGGGTTATGGAGCCAAGGTCCGGAGGTGCAGCCCAGGGGAGCCAGGTCTCGTAGGGCCGCGCCCACTCCCTTTCTGGGGTGGGGGGAAGAGGTGAGGACCTGGGACTTGCTGAGCCCCGCTGGGGCCCCTGCCCTGCGACCGGTCACCATAGCCCTCTACCTGTCTCCCGGCCGCCCCTTCGCAGCCTGGGCCCAGGTTCGAAGGGCGAGCACCTGGCCCGTCACCCCAGTGGGC
>NW_005356042.1:10874825-10883188 GCF_000412655.1 Myotis brandtii
CCCCTCCCCGGGCCACCAGGCCAACGCCCCCTCCCCCCACCTGCTGCCCCAGGCACGGCGAGAAGCCCTCCATGTCGGGGCGTGGGGGGCGGTCCTTGCAGGTGTGGCGCTCACTCGGGGCGGAAGGGGGCGCTGCAGATGGCCCTCGGTGGAAGGAAGAGAACGTGGAAGTCGGAGGTGGGTGGTAACACGTTGCTAGAAGACAGGGGATGTGAGCGGTGCTCCCAACACCCTGTCACCTTCCGTGGATACCTGTCTCCAGGTACACACAGGTAGTGGCCCGCATCTGATACTTTGCAAGCGTCTCAGAAGTGGTCAAGATATACATGAATCTGTCATCTTTGAAACAGTAAACAGCCATGGCCTATGGGAAGCTAGGTTTTCGCTAGCTCTGGACACAACTGTTCATGCGTTTGGAGTCCCCACAAGTGGACAAAGTAAGAACAACCTCTGCTCCTTGGGGAGAGTGCCCCCGAAGAGGTATTGGTCCCCAAGAGAAGGTTCAGGATGAGGAAGCTAAGAGACCAGCCATCTTCAGCCCGAAGGCCTGTTGGTCCTCCAAGAAACAAGCGTCATCAGTCAGCTTGGACCTGGACTCCCCGAATGTAAATCCATTGACACTCACCCTGGTTCTCAAGGCTTTTGGTAAAAGTGTTTGTTAAAATTCTGAAAAGGTGGAATTAGCCTTGTGGGTAAGAGACTTGCAGGGGTGATTCACCCAGAAGAGAATGCAGGGGTGATTCACCTGCCATGAGCTTTTTTCTCTGGCCCTCTGAGCAGCTGAAGTTTTTTCAAGATGGTGGATTTGCTGGCTGGTGTGAGAAGAATGGAGAACAAGCAAGTTGGCATCTTGGCTTCTTGTGTCACTAGGGTCTTTTAGATGATTCTGGACTTGGTGAGGCCTAGTCATGGACCACTAGTGGGTGGGCTCAGGTGGGATGGATGGGTGATCTTAGCACTCATTGAAAGAATGATGCAAGTTGACGTCTTCTCTACTGCCTTCCTCATCCCTATGCTAATAAGGAAGATGAAGTTGGGTAGAAACTTGGTGAAAAACTCTGTCAGATTATGGCCAAGGAAGCACACTGGTCTATGTTAAGATGGCAGAGCAATTTTCTGAAATCAAAAGTTGAAGCACAGTAAAATCGGAGGTTTGATTGAGCTTTTTGAAGTATAACTAGCCCTATTTGTGCATTGGCCAAAAATAGATATTGTTCAGGGGCAACACTCATCTCGTTGGGAGTGTGGATTTTTTCTACCCATTATTATTGAGTCATCTTAGAGCTGCTGACCATGCCTGAGTAAAAAGTTACATCATGAAGGTGTTAAGAGAACATATTAGGAACTGTCAGTATTTACCCATGTAAAGTTTGGAACTTATGAATCTTCAGGGGATAATTTCTTGTTTAATGTTCATCTGAAACTGCCCTTCTTAACATTGGTAATTATAGTTGCCAGATGAGTCTGTTAAAAGGGGAGTTTTCACACTGTCCTTAGAACTGTCTTAGCACCTCAAGAGTTCTTATTGAAATTCAATAAACAGGACAATAATAATAATTACTTCTGTGATAGTAGGTAATTGTACTAGATGTAAAATAATTTTCCCGTGGCTGTTTTTTTTTGCATAGACATTACTTAAAAGGCTAAATTGAATTATGAGATTATAGCCAATGTCAACATTTTTATAGCCTGAGTCTACAACACTTAACACATACTGAGGAATTTAAATTGTTGTCCAAATTGAGCGTTAAAAACAATTAAGAAGTGCTAATTGTACATTAACATATGTAGCTTTAACTGTAAATTTGTTGTGTGTGTAAAAAATAGGATGTTTACTTAAGGATAACACTTGGATTATTTAGTACTTTGATTGACCTTGAAAGAAAAAAAGAGAAGGAAACTGATCTAATGCTCAACATTGGTATTACATTAAATATATACTTGAGTATTTATAAAATGGCTTCTTATAACCTCTAACCAAGAAACCACATTTTGAATGGGCTAAGAACTATTACATTTGTAATTGATATATTTCACTTGTGTGTCTACTGACATTATTCTTGACCCTTTCTGGTGAAGATGTGATTTGAGTTATAGAGATTCTTCATCTTCTCTTTGGTATTTCAGATAATTAAATTGTAAAGCATAAACCTTCCCCAAATAGTAGATTTTAGGTCAGAAAATGAAAACTTTGTTTATGTAATAGCACTCTTCAATCATAATGAAGAAATATGGACTCAAGCTCAGTTTTCAAAATTTTGGTTCTTGGTAGATTGTTCTACTTTGTTTTTCCTATAGTAGAGTTCTCATCATTTGTTGTATTACAGCCATCACTTACAGAAAAATGATCTTAAATATTGGTTGATCTTAGCATCAGGTATCTGTCTGGATACAGAAAGAAATCTCTTATCCAGGTGCCCTGGTCTACATTCTGCTAAACATAAGGGTCATAAAGTGGTAGTCTGTGAGCCAGGTCTAGGCTACCTATGTATTTTGCTTTACCTCAAAGGTAAATAAGAAAAATGGATTTAAGTACCTTTAGATGGAGCATGTGCTCTCTAGCTTGTCCTTGTCCCACGCTCCCTATTACCATGTACCCATTCTCCTTCACTCTTCCATTGCTTATCTGGCTTCAGGAAGCACGAGAGCTTGCAATACCAGGATTCTAGCCAATCATTTGTTAAGATGGTTGGGTATCAGGAACCCAGTTCTCTTGTCTTGTCCATCTCTGTGTTCCTAACTCCTTGCACATTCCGATACTTGTTGACCGAATCAGTGAACAGAAGACTGAATTAAGTATAGATAAAGTACATTGGGTGACCTTTGTTATCCTCGTGGTGTTACTCTTTGTTCTCTTTTCTTCCCTAGCTCATGGTCTCTTAGTGGTGTTAACACCATGTGTAGGGGTGGCTGTCAGTTCCTTCTGGAAGGAAGTGAGTGAATCCCTTTCCAGAGAACTATACTGTTATTCATTAGAAGGGTTGAATGCATCTAAGCTTCAACCATATGGATTTGGGGCAGTATTTTACACCCCCTTCCTTGTGTTAGCTAACATTGTGGAGGTCTGCACTTGGCAAAAATGTTCAAAGGGGATGCTGTATTTCTATAGAGTAAGTCAGCAGTGGCCAATTTATAGAGATGGGCTTGACAGTGATAGTTCTTTGTGTATTTGTCAACATTCAGTTTATTTATACTTCCCAAAGTCTATTTTAAAAGGATGAAATGTACCATATGTCTTTTTTGGGATTGATGCATGCATTGATGCTTATTTAACGTATACGCGCATGTGATTATGTGTGTGTGTGTGTGTGTGTGTATGAAAATACTGCTTTCATTTCATTCCAAAGAACACACAAAACAAATAATAATAATAGGATAATTTTAGGTTTGTTGAAAGAAATTTAGTCAAAAAATCGACTTTGCTGCTGGGATGAACCTAGGGATTTCTGCTGTAGTGATCTATATACACCTTGTGT
Source organism: Myotis brandtii (assembly GCF_000412655.1). Lineage (NCBI taxonomy): Eukaryota > Metazoa > Chordata > Mammalia > Chiroptera > Vespertilionidae > Myotis > Myotis brandtii. The sequence continues at coordinate 10,878,302 of NW_005356042.1, forward strand.
TTTGAAAAATCATGCACTAAAAAATAGCAGGGCTTATTTGGAAAAATGGATTGAGGCAGACCGTTGAAATCTATTGAACTTTGTAACTAGAATCAAAACCAAAAAGAAATCTAAGAAGAATATAGTTTGCTTAAGTCTCCACCTGACTAGTGTTTGCCCTTAACAGGTCAGTCCATCCCTTAAAGCAGCGGTTCTGAACCTGTGGGTCGCGACCCCTTTGGCGATCGAACGACCCTTTCACAGGGGTCACCTAAGACCATCCTGCATATCAGATATCTATATTACGATTCATAACAGTAGCAACATTACGGTTATGAAGTAGCAACGAAAATAATTTTATGGTTGGGTCACAACATGAGGAACTGTATTTAAAGGGCCAGAAGGTTGAGAACCACTGCTTTGAAGCCTTGTGCTTAGGCATTGTTACTATTGAAAATCATATGTATTGGAGACATACATTTAGATTCTAAAGGTATGGATTGTTCTGCATCTTTTGGATGGTGAGGAGAGGTATAGATGTGGTTGAATTCATAGTACCATCACAATTTATTTCACATAAGTAGAACACCAAATATATGCCAAGCACTAGAGGGATGATGACCTTATGTTCTCAATGAGCTTATGGTTTGGTGGGAGATAGAGTCAAGGCAATTTACGCCCTGGCCAGTGTGGCTTAGTTGTTTGGGTGCGGTCCGGTACACTGAAAGGTTGTTGGTTTGATTCCCAGAAATGGACAATGGATTAGCTTGAAGGAAGACTAGAAGCAGGGTGACCAGTTAATATGCTGTTTCAGTAATTGAAACAAGCAGTGTTGGTGGATTGAACTAAGGGAGTGGTAGCAGAGATGGAGAGAGACCTGGATGGAATTGAAAGATTTAAAAAGAACACAATTTGTATATCAGTCAGTATTATGTTTGGATGCATATAATAGAAAATATACAGTAGCTTAAACAAGATTTGTCTTCAAATGTGAATTGAAATAAGCATGGAGTTCAAGATTGTTATTATGCTCTATGAAGTTCTCAGGGTAGCAGGCTCCCTCTGTCTCTTTCATCTTTAGCCGTGGCCTCTGTCCTCAAGGTCACTACTTGTTCCATGATGGTCATGGAGCCCTAGCCATCTTTTTTTATAAAGGGAAGGAAGAAACAAGAAGGAGGGAAGGGAAAAAGTTGGGTCATCCTCTATAAACAGCTGTTTAGAAGTTCCATACAATCCTGCTTTCAGCTCATTGGCCGGAACCTAATTATGTGGTCATCTAGATGCAAAAGAGGCTAGAAAGTGTGATTTTCAGCTGCATTCTCCCCTCTCCCTTTTGAATAAAACCTTATTGACAGTATATAGGGATTGGTTTCTGTTTTAGTCCATTAGGTGTCTGATGAGACCAGTCATGGAGATAGAGAACCTAGGAAGACGCATTGATTGAAGGCAGTGGAGGCAGTGCAAAGGACAATGAATTCAGAGTGTGGGACAACCAGATACAGCTGTCTATAGAGGTAGGTCATGTGAGTCTGAAGCTCAGACGCAGTATTTGGCATGAAGGTAGAGATTGGGAATCATTTATGTATAGATTATAATAAAAGCCAATGTTTGTATACATGTGTGAAGAGGGGTAAACCTAGAGTTCCAGGAACCCTGCTCGGCCTTGGTGTCAACTAGAGTTGTTCCGGTGGAGCCATGCTTGGGACAGCAGGCATAGGTAGGTGCTAGACCAGGGATGGGCAAACTTTTTGACTCGAGGGCCACAATGGGTTCTTAAACTGGACTGGAGGGCCGGAACAAAAGCATGGATGGAGTGTTTGTGTGAACTAATATAAATTCAAAGTAAACATCATTACATAAAAGGGTACGGTCTTTTTTTTTTTTTTTAGTTTTATTCATTTCAAATGGGCTGGATCCGGCCCGCGGGCCGTAGTTTGCCCACGGCTGTCAGCTAGACTCTAGGGCAGCCCTCTTCTGGTTCTGCCTTGAGTCAGCCTTTGGCTCTGGTGGTTGAGTAAACAATGAAGAGTAGCTCCTCTTGGTCCCGATCCACCCCTTACTGCCCCTTCTTTCAGTGCCTCATCTCCTTCTGACTTTGCCCAGTTAGCCTTAGACAGTGGGTAGAAGCTGCTTCTTCCAAAGGTCACATCACTCCAGTGAAAGCCCCACCAGTTGACCAGGACTAATAAAGTAAGTGGTTCCTGCGAAGCCTTGGAGGGCCATTAGTTTGTCTTTGAACACCCTGCTTTCTCTTACTATAAAGGATGCTGCTCCCAGTTATTCCCCCTTGACCCCATCTCTCTCAGAACCCCCAGCATTAACCCACCACTACGTTGCTTTGTAAATGACTCAGAGGATTGTCAGCCTGGAAACTTTAAGGACACATCTGTGGGACTGGGGCTCTGGGCCACACTCTGCCACGCCAGGAATTCCCCTGCCAGAGATCACCACCATAGTCTCAGGTTCTCAATGAAGGAATTTTCCTCTTTGATTTTCATTTCTTTGTCTTCTAGTCCAGTGCTTTACAAATTATGTTTCAATGGGTCTTACTAACAAACCATGAATTTCATACAAATGCTGGATTTTATTTTATTTAAAAATAGTCTTGTTCAATAATCCATCAACCAAATATTTATTGTTTGTCAACTGTGTGCCTCGAACTATGGTAAGTGCTGAGGCTGCAGCCACAAATGTCTTTTAAACTATTGTTCAGAATGATCATTAAAAAACCCAACACCCACATGTAGTTAAAGACCGTATTTTTAACACATTGGAGTGTTCAGTGTGTTAAAATGACAGCCACGTCAACTCTTTTTTTAATGAGCAGACCTCAGAACACAGCTTTTCACCCTTTTTTGATAAAAACTCTCAGCAAAGTGGGAATAAAGGGATCATACCTCAACATAATAAAAGCCATATATGACAGGCCCACAGCCAACATCATACTCAATGGGCAAAAGCTAAAACCATTTCCCCTAAGAACAGGAACAAAACAGAGATGCCCACTTTCACCACTCCTGCTTGACATAGTATTGTAAGTGCTAGCCATAGCAATCAGACAAGAAGAAGAAATAAAAGGTATTCAAATTGGAAAAGAAGAAGTAAAACTGTCATTTTTCTTAGATGATGTGATATTGTACATTGAAAACCCTAAAGACTCCATCAAAAAACTACTAGATTTAATAAATGAATTCAGCAACATAGCAGGATAAAAAATTAACACCCAGAAATCTATGGCAACCAATTATACACCAATAATGAACTTACAGAAAGAGAAACTAAACAAACATTCCTATTTACCATTGCAACAAAAAAATTAATATACTTAGGAATAAACTTAACCAAGGAGGCAAAAGATCTGTACTCAGAAAACTACAGGACATTGAAAAAAGAGATAGAGGAAGTTATAAACAAGTGGAAGAATATACTGTGTTTATGGATTGGTAAAATCAACATCATTAAAATGTCCATACTACCCAAAGCAATCTATAGATTCAATGCAATCCCTATTAAAATACCAATAGCATATTTCACAGACCTAGAACAAACTATCCAAAATTTTATACAGAATAATAAAAACCCCCGAATAGCTGCAGCAATCCTGAGAAAGAAGAAAAAAGAAGAAAAGAGTTGGAGGGATCACAATACCAGATATCAAGCTATATTACAAAGCCACTGTTTTCAAAACTGCCTGGTACTGGCACAAGAACAGATGTACAAACCAATGGAACAGAACAGAGAACCCAGAAATCGACCCAAGCCATTATGCTCAATATTTGACAAAGGAGGCAAGAGCATACAATGGAGTCAAGACAGTCTCTTCAATAAATGGAATTCAAGGTTGGGAAAATTGGACAGATACATGCAAAGAAAAAATGAAACTAGTCCAGCAACTTAACACCATACACAAAAATAAACTCAAAATGGATAAAGGACTTACACGTAAGACGGGAAACCATAAAAACCTTAAAAGAATCCATAGGCAGCAAAAATATCAGACATACCTCGTACCAGTATCTTTATTGACACATCTCTTAGGATAATGGAAACTAAGGAGAAAATAAACAAATGGGACTACATCAAAATAAAAAGCTTCTGCACCGAAAAAGAAACCAACAAAACAACAAGAAAGCCCACTGCATGGGAGAGCATATTTACCAATGTTACATCCAATAAGGGTTTAATCTCCAAAATTTATAGGGAACTCATACAACTCAACAAAAGGAAGATAAAGAATCCAATCAAAAAATGGGCAAAAGACCTAAATAGACGCTTTTCGAAAGTGGGCATATAGAAAGCCAAGAGACATATGAAAAAAATGCTCCAAGTCACTAATCATCCGAGAGATGCAAATCAAAACAACAATGAGGTACCACCTCACACCTGTCAGAATGGCTAACATCAACAAAACAACAAATGACAAGTGCTGGTGTGGATGTGGAGAAAAAGGAACTGCTGGTGGGGATGAAGACTGGCGCAGCCACTGTGAAAAACTATGGAGTTACCTCAAAAAATTAAAAATTGAACTCCCATTTGACCCAGTCATCCCACTTTTAGGAATATATCCAAAGAAATCAGAAACACCAATCAGAAAGAATATATGCGTTGCTATGTTTATAGCAGCACAATTTACAATAGCTAAGATTTGGAAACAGCCTAAGTGCCCATCAGCAGATGAGTGGATTAAAAACCGATGGTACATCTACACAGTGGAATACTATGCTGCTGTGAAAAAGAACTGTTACCATTTGCAGCAGCATGGATGGACCTGGAGAGCATTATGCTGAGTGAAATAAGTTAGTCAAAGACAAATATCACATGATCTCACTAATTTGTGAAATATAATGAACAACATAAACTGATGAACAAAAATAGAGACATAGAAGCATCGAACCGACTGTTAAACCT
>NW_005356042.1:10883209-10892820 GCF_000412655.1 Myotis brandtii
ATGCGTGCATATAAGCATAACCAATGGACACAGACAGTAGGGGGGTGAGGGAATGTGCTGGGGGGTGGGAGTGGGCAGGGAGAAGTCAATGGGGGAAAAAGAAGACATATGTAAGACTTTCAACAATAAAAATTTAAATTTAAAAAAATACAGCTTTTCCTGCCATGTCTGGACATATATTTGAACTTCAGGTATATACATTGTTTTAGCAATGTTGTAGGTCTGCAATGGTCTTAAAAAATTCAGGCCTGTTCATATCTCCTCACACAAAATGTACAAGCAAACATGTTTTATAGCACAATGCATTTAATTGGTCGTTTCTAATTAAAAATGTCTCAAGATTCAGGTTGTGGTGGTTGGTGAATGTTCTAGATGTGGTGTAATAGTGTGTGATAATGACTAAATGTCTAACACCCTGTATTCTTATATGCTATCAAAATGTAATGTTGGTTTGGCTCAGTGGATAGAGCGTCAGCCTGCGGACTGAAGGGTCCCAGGTTTGATTCCAGTCAAGGGCACATGCCTGGGTTGCGGGCTCGCCCCCATGGGGGGCATGCAGGAGGCAGCCGATCAATGACTCTTTCTCATCATTGATGTTTCTATCTCTCCCTCTCCCTTCCTCTCTGAAATAAATAAAAATATATTTTTAAAAAATGTAATGTTGGGCTTACTGAGAGTTCTAGGTCCTTCTGCTCTGACTTTTAAATTTGAGAGAAGGAATGTGAGCAGTTGTTCTATGTTAGAGGTTCAACCATGGAACGGACATTTCCTTCATCTTTTAGACTTCAGGATCAGTTAGAATGCAGAATGCTCTGAGATTGCAAAACAGGATGATCAAACCAAACGAAACCTGCTGCCTCTTATAACCATGTTTCAGAGAAAATCAAGATCATTTTCTTATTTGAAAACTAACCAAATGCAGATATACATTTCCCAGGCTGTTCTAGGAAGACAGCTAACATCATCAGACTTCATTTAAAAATGGTGCTATTAATGAAAATAGTTTTACTGAGCTCCTGAGTTTAACTCAGTGATAAGAAAGTGTCATAAGTTAAATTTACAAAAGACAGCTGCACTAAGAAATTACCATGTGCTTCTGATTTTATGTTAGGTTTCCTAGAAACATTTTGATTGGGGAAAGGCTTGCATTGCTGAGCTCCAACATTTTCTGCTAGACTCTAAGCTTTGTAAGGGTAGGGACCATGTCTACATTATTCATGATGGCATTCCCGTCTCATGGCATGTGGCTGGGCACATCGTAGCATTTTACCAAATACTTGTTGAGTGACTCATTGAAAATGATCAAGCCTATGCTTCCAGGACACCTTGGTCTTCTCTTGAGTGAACTTCCTTTAAGGCTTCCTGTTTGGTGTTACTCTCTCCCTTTTCTAAGAAGATTCCTTCAGATTGTCCTTGAACTTCAAGTTTCCATTTTGCCTTCTAGCAGATTTTGTATAGATTTATTAGGTAATAACAGTCCCATAAAATGAATGGAAACATTCAAGCCATTGTCCCTCATCACAGTTGACTAGACAGAGAGTAACCCATCTCTGTGAAATTCTGCATGTGACAGAGTCCCTTTCATGCCGACATACACAAAGACTGCTGCGAGGTTTACAGCTGCCTCTGCATTGGCAACTCTGCCTCTTTTCTTTAGCCTCAGTGGCTTGGCCCAGTTTGATGAACACCATTCATTTTACATTGGGTTGCCTGGAAATGGACTCTGAAATGAAGAATTATATCCAGAGAATGCTCTCGAGAGATACACCTGTGAGGAAGGTAGGATTGGACAGATGGTGAAGCTGACCTGCAGTGAGGTGACTGTTAAGGTCTCATCTGATCCTATGGGCAGCTCTGAAGCTGGGATGGCCCTTCAGAAATGTCCCAGATCAAGGCAAGGGAACTGGGCCCTCCAATCCCTGCATCAGCCTGTCACTGCTGGTAGGCAGTCTATGGGAGGGAGTATGTTCTTGAGCAGGGATGGTCCTGGGGTGGAGGACAGTTCCCTTTGAGGGACACATCTGTGAGCCTTGAGCAACAGAATATTTCTAGAAGCTGAGGGAATGGGCACCTCGACCCTGATGGGGACCTGGGTGGAATATCACATGATCCACTGTACCATCAATTCTTGCCTTTCACTCATTGGTGAGTCTCTCTGCTCTGGATCCTCTAGAATACACATATGTCACCTTGGTTATATTTAGGTTATTGGTGCCTACTTTGAAGACACATTGTCATTTGACAGACTCTTGGGTCATCTTGGGTCTTGAGTACTGACAGATGACCATGTGTAGGGTGATGATGGTGGTTGTCCAGTGTTTTAAAAATTATGTTTCAGCAGATCTAGAACTATGGTAGGTACTCACAAGGATCTTTCTACCCCCTCCCCCATTTTATTATGTCTCTCTTATGATTCTCTTGTTTCTCCATATATCATGTAGCACAGGACCACCTGTAGGGGCATATTTCAGAGGCTGTTGGGTCCCTGCCCCTTATTCTTTAAAAATTTTTCTTTCATTAATTTTTCAGTTACAGTTGACATTCAATCAATATTAGTTTCAGGTGTATAGCATAGTGGTTAGACCTTTATATAACTTACAAAGTGATCACCTGGTAAGTCTTGCACCCACCTGATCAGCCCCTTATTCTCGAGACATTTTCTCCAAATGTTTCTTCTGTTCATCAGTTGCCTTTGTGTCTTCATCTTCTGTTGCCTGTTCCTTAAACTTTGGAGCTCCAAAGCTTCTTACGGTTTTGACCCAGGGCTCTTCTGTCCTTTCCTTGTGCTACGGTGACTGTATGGATGATTTTTCACTTGTCTGGATTTTTCTGACACTTGTCTGGATTTTTCTCCTGAGCTCCGGAGCTATCTATCCAACTCCACTTGGTCTCTCATAAAACTCAAAATATCCAAAGTTGGACCTAGGATCTTCCTATGTAAAATGCTTTTCCTTCTGGGTTCCTAGATCAGTCATTCCTCCATCTGTTCCTTAGCTAAAAGTATGGCCTCCTTTTTGACCCAGAAACAGTGTATGTTCTGTTGAATCAGCATCCTGCATATTTCTTTAATCATCTTTTTTCTTCATGTTCACTCTCACCACTTTAATTTAAGAGACAACTCCCATTGTTTTGGTCACTCCAGCACCTCTCAGATGATATCTCTGCATGTAGTCCAATTTTTCTCCATCACAAGGATCTTGCTAAACCCGCCATTTTATCATGTCTCTCTCTTGATGAAATACCTTTAAGTGATTCAGGTGCTTTGTGATTTGACCTCTTCTCACTTCCTACTAAGTTCTCCACTTAGTATATAGTTTATCCGGGGAGACCTATCCTCAGTTCCTTGTGTGCCAGGTGCTCTACTTTAATCCCCTTCCAAATAACTGGAGCACTCTCCATTATCTGCCCTGCCACTTTTTTGCTTGATTAATTTCTACTTATCCTTTAAGTCTCAGCTTTAATGTTCTTGGCAAAAATTCTGTGACTCACCAAGGGTTTTCTTTGGGCTCCAGTGGAACCCCGTTCCTTTGTCATTATAGCACTCAGATATGTTGTAGTTTATTATCTTATTTTCTGAATTTCCCACCAGATTGTAAGTTTTCTGAGGGCAGTGAATCTCTGTGTCTTGTTCCATCTTTAGCTTAGCATAGTGCAATACTCAAGAAACAGTCTGTTGAATGAAAAAATTAACATAGGTTGAAATTGTCTTCGATATCACTACAAACTGTTTTGTATGAAGCTTGAAGGCATTTTCAACATTTCAGTTTTCCTAAGGGCTTACAACTCTTGAGTCTACTTTCTATGTTTTTTATTGATGAATTAATCAGTGGAATTGATTTCTTATAAGCAAAACTCACTGACAGCATTCAGATTTGTGTTGTCAATAAAGCTAATGCAGTCTTGTATTCAGAGGGTTGCTGAAACTTGTAGTTGGATGGGAGTTTGAAGTCATCTTTTTAGTCTTCGCTAACATCTCCAGCAAGTGATTAAAAGTGTTGGCCTCGCCCTGGCCTATGTGGCTTAGTTGGTTGAGTGACGTTCTGTGCACCTCAAGGTCGCTGGTTTGATTCCTGGTCAGAACATATGCCCAGGTTATGGGCTTGTTTTCTCTCTCTCTCTCTCTCTCTCTCTCTCAAATCAATAAAAATGCATTTTTTAAAAAAAGTGTTGGCCTCTTCTCCACACCAAAAAGCAAACAATCCTGAATAGACACTTCTCCAAAGATGACATACAGATGGCCCATAGATATATGAAAAGATGCCCAATGTCACTAATCATTAGAGAAATGCAAATTAAAACCACAATAAGATATCACCTCACACCTGTCAGAATGGCTATCATCAATAAATCAACAACCAACAAGTGTTGGTGAGGAAGTGAAGAAAAGGGAACCCTCGTGCCCTGTTGGTGGGAATACAAATTGGTGCAGCTACTGTGGAAAGCAGTAGGGAGTTACCTCAAAAAATTAAAAATGGAACTGCTTTATGATCCAGCAATTCCACTTCTTGGACTATATCCAAAGAAACCTGAAACACTATTTCAAGAGTATATGCACCCCTATGTTCATTGCAGTGTTATTTATAATAGCCAAGACTTGGAAGCAGCCCAACTGTCCATCAATAAATGAGTGGATAAAAAAGCTGTGGTACATTTACACAATGGAATACTATGCAGCTGTAAAAAAGAAAGATCTCTTATCTTTTATGAGAGCATGGATGGAGCAGGAGAGCTTCATGTATTACATGAAACAAGCCAGTCAGAGAAAGACAAGTGCCATATGATCTCACTTATATGTGGAATCCAATGAACAAAATGAACTAACAAGTAAAATAGTGATAGACTCATGGATAGAGAGCAAGCTGATAGCTGTTGTTGGTGAGGGGGTTGGGGTGGGACTGGAGGGATTGAGAAAAAATAGAAAAAATTCATGGACAGGGACAACAGTGTGGTAACTTCTGTGGGGAGTGGATGAGGGAGGCGAGGAAGGTATAGGGAGGATAAATGGTGATGGACAGAGACTTAACTTGGGATGGTGAACACACAATACGGTGTATAGATCATGTGGAATTGTGCACATGAAACCTGTATATTTTTGTTAACCAGTGTCACCCCAAATACATTCAATAACAAGGAAAAAATAAAGATAAAAAAGTGTTGGCATCTTTTTAAAAATATATTTTTATTGACTTTAAAGAGAAAGGGAGAGAGAGGGAGAGAGAGATAGAAGTATCGATTGGAGAGAAACATTGATTGGCTGCCTCCTGCATGCCCCCTACTGGGGATCGAGCCTGCAACCCGGACATGTGCCCTGACCTGGAATCAAACCAGTGACTTCTTGGTGCATGGGTGATGCTCAATTAACTGAGGCACACCAACTAGGGCAAGCGTTGGCCTCTTTTACTCATTAAAGGATACAAATGCTGGCTATTTGCCTTTACTAACATCATACATGAGACAGAGACAATATCTTCCTGGGCTATTCTGTAGAGTCGCCTTGAAAATCTTGACGTCATTATTGCTTTCTTATGCAAGACTTAGTAAAGGAGGCCAGTGAAGCTCAGCACAGCCTTGAATCTTGTTTAATTCTCTTGTTGATGGACAGTGGGGTCAGGACCTGCCTCGACTGACTGACATCACAGGCCTTGACATTCTGGGGATCTCTCTATATCTTAGCTTTTCTTGGAAATCCAAACTCATTTACGAACTGTTGGATGTCAGATCAAGTAATGAAACCCAAAGCACCTGCTGCAGTAAAAAACGAAGGGGTAAAACTTTTTGTGTCTTGATATTTACATTGCTAGACTTGCTTGTCTGTGTTGCCACCTAAAACCTCGTTCACGTTGAAGAATATGGTGCACATGGAGCCCTGTGAAACAACTTTGTGAAGGGTCTTGTAGTTAATAGAATGAGGAAGGGAACTACACAATGGCTGCCTTTGGGATGCAAGGACTTTCTTCCAACTATAGACTTAATTTTATCTCTGAATTGATGTATGGTTTGGTACTATGTAGAAATTCATGGATGGTTTTCTTACCTTGGTTATCAAACATGGCAAAGATGGCAAAGTGTTTGATATGTTGAGGCACTTCTATGTTTTATTATCCCCCACTGCCCAGTCTTTCGTGGCCATGTCTATAGTATTGCCTTTTGGGGGAAGCTGATGCAAATCCCATTAATTTTTTTAACTTAATGAATTGGTATGCCTTTTGAAGAAATCTACTCTCTGATTCTGGTTGTTAAATAAAGAGATTATTGAAGTGCAACTTGCTATAATTCTTGTATAGCATAATCTTAACAATAATAGGAAAAACAGTAATAATAGCATTTAATGAGTGTTTATTGGGTGCCAGACATTGTCTAAATTCTTCATGTGCTTGATCTCATTTAGTTCTTCCTGCAGGATGGGTACTAGTCCCCATTTTATGATTTAGAAGCTGTTGGTAGAGCCAAGATGTAAACTGAGGCACCACTACTCATCTTTCCCTTCTAATTTCCCTCCTTTTGTTGCTAGGTGGTACTTCTGCCTTCACACTCTCTTGCCCCTGTGTTTTACACCGAATCCCAGGTATAGGTCAGTGAAGGTTGCACTAAGAACAAAAGGAACAAGGAAATCTTCTTGCTTCTCTATGCTTATAGCATGAAAACACAGTTTTGTATGTCGTATCATTCATTCAGGAGAGGGATTGCATAGGCCAGTCTATGTGTTGGCATGTGAAGGAGTGCCTGTGAAATGAGTTATTGGAATGGGAAAGCCTCCCTTTGAGTCTGAGTAGATATTTGTTAACCATGCTTTAACTCATATTGTTTTAGTAATTACCATGGAGGAATCAGTTTCAGGGGGTCTTGGTGTTGGTGACCTTTTAAAAAAATGTTTTTATTGATTTTAGAGAGAGAGGAAGGGAGAAGAGGGAGGGGGGGAGGGAGGGAGAGAGGGAGAGAAAGAGGGAGAGAGAGAGAGAGAGAGAGAGAGAGAAACATTGATGTTAGAGAGACATATTGATTGGTTGCCTCCCGCATGCATCGGGGCTGGGGATCAAACCTATTTGGTCCCAGGGCCGATGCTCTAACCACTTAGCAGCACTGGTCAGGTCTGTGTTGGTTGACCTTCACTAAGGCTTTAGTATTGAGGAGAACACTGGCTTTGAAGGCAGTTAGTAACATCTCTTAGTCTCATTGTTTCAGTGTATTTCTGAGCCTTGGTACATTTTTCCATGTGCTTCCCCTCGCCCCCCTTTCGGTTGGCATGGTGTTTGTATCCCTTTGTGGTTGGAATTGGCAGGATAGTGTGTTTGAAACTCTTTCTTTACTACCATATACTGTACTTACAGTTTGGTGCCTGGCGGACAATAGTGCCTCATATGGATTTGTGCTCAAAACAACTTGGTTTCCTATTGGTGAAGCAAATAATCTCAGATTCTATCAAATGAGTCTGCTCACTTGGCTTTAAAAAAATATTGGCAGAGCATACACATTATTGGTATTTACTAAAATTAAGATAAAATGTACAAATGAGTAGAAATATTTACACCAATACGTAAAGAAATACAAGGAACCAGAAAGAGCTATATAATACTATTTTTTCACCATCTGCAAGATAAGCTGTAAAGTAATGGTAATTTATCAGTGAATTTTTCTGTACAAAACTCAGCTTGAATAGAGAGGAAAACAGAGATATAAGATAATTCATATACATACATAAACAGATATGATTTATTTCCTTTCTAGGTGTTTTACATTGAGTTGTCCAGATGGCCCAACATTTATATTAATTTTAGCAAAGAGTCTTAGAGGTTGGAATATCTTAGATGTCATCTAGTCTTAATTCTTCACCAAGCACATACATCCTTCACATATGATCACCTACCCTCCCAGGGAACTTTCTAAGAAAATAGGGTGCTCTATCTTGAAGGGTAGAATCTTTTATTTTGGCATAGGGTGTTAGCTGTTGGAAAATGCTTTGTGAACCAAAGTCTGCCTTCTTGAGCAATTTCTACCTGTTGGTCAGCGCGATAAATTCAGTCACCGAAAACTATCAGTTTCATTTCCTAGGTAGCGCCATTTCCCCTTCCCCTGCCGCCATCCAAGTCCATGCTATTCCTTTCTCCCTCCGGAAGAAACAATAGGCTTCTTAACTGGATTCCCCAACATTTCCTCTTTGCCACCCTCTATTCTCATACCATACCTAAAGTGATTGATTGAAAAGGTAATTCTGAACATGTCACCCTCTTTCCAAAGTCTTCGTTGGCCTTCCATCACTCTTGGGCAAATGTCCCAAATACTTAACATGATATAAGACCTGCCTGCCTTTCCAGGCTCAGCGAACACCATGCTCCCTTTGCTTCCCAGTGTGCCACACTCCTTGCCTCTTCTCCGGTCATTCAAACCTCCTTTGCCTCAGCACATTTCCTCATGCTGTTTCTTGTGTCTGAAGGCCCCTGACTCTGCCGGTCTGCTCGTCCCTCACTTTTCAGCTCTAAAGTTGATTCATCGAGGTTGCCTTCCCAGACCCCAGGTCAGGGTAGACCTCCCTGTTACATATTCTCTGAGAACCCTGTGCTTATCCTCCACCGCACTGGTGCTTGTAATCAGTCCATTATTTTTGTACTTATTTAAGGACTGTCTTTTTGAAGGTAGGGTCTCCTCTGCTTCAGTGATTTATCTACAGCACCTAGAGCCTAAGAGGTGCTTGTGGAAGTTTTTCAAGTACTCCAGAAGGTTCTGGGCCACTAGAAACTAGGACTCTTTTCTCCTCCGGAGTAAGCATCCCTATCTTTTTTTTTCTTCCTGCTTTTATCAACTGTGTTTCCTAGTCCTTCACCCTCCTGGTTGTTCTCTCATAGATATCTCTAATCTGCTTACTGCCCTACTTTAAATGTATTACCTAGAATAATTCTTGCTTTATCAGCAAAGTTCACTTCTTGTAATTTGGACTTTTTAAAAATTAATTTAGTCTCAGGAAAAACCAGAACCTGAATTTCAGAATAAATATTTTAAAAAAATAACACGAATGAAAACAATAGTCTTGGAACTTCTGTGCGATTGGTAAATTGGTGGTTTGAGGAACATTTATAACAAACACGTTGGAATAAAAACAAAAAGGAGTAAACTAATTGTTCATCTCAAAAAGTTACAAAAAGAATAACAAAATAAATGAAAGGAAGGAATAAATATAAATAAAAGCAAAACAGGTTAATAAAGTATAAAAGATAAAAATAGTAGAATAAGTGTAGTAAAAGTTGTATTAGCTTTTTATGTCAAAGTTTTACATACATATATACTATTTTTTATTGTTGTAAAATATAATATAAAATTTGCCATGTTAAACATTTTTAAGTGTATAGTTCAGTGGCATTTAATATTTTTACAATGTTGTGCAACCGTCACCACTATCTTATTCAAAAACACTTTTTTATCACACCAGGAGGAAACCTCATGCCCATTAAGTACTCATTCCCCATTTCTCCCTCTCATGGCAACCACTAATCTGCTCTCTGTCTTTGTGGATTTACCTATTTTGGATATTTCATATAAAAAGGATCATGCAATATATGGCCTTTTGTATCTGGATTTGTTTAACTTACCATAGTGTTTTTAAGGTATATATATATTAT
>NW_005356042.1:10892902-10909090 GCF_000412655.1 Myotis brandtii
TGAGAGGAAGGGAGAGGGAGAGAGAGATAGAAACATCAATAATGAGAGAGAATCATTGATCGGCTGCTTCCTGGATGCCCCCTACTGGGGATTGAGCCTGCAACCCTGACATGTGCTCTTGACTGGAATCAAACCCGGGACCTTTCAGTCCTCAGGCCGATGCTCTATCCACTGAGCCAAACCAGCTAGGGCAGTTTATGCGTGTTGTGGCATGCAGTCAGAATTTCCTTTTTATGACTGAATAATATACCCTAGTATATATGTACACCACATTTTGTTTATCTGTTCATCTGTAGATGGGCACTTGGGTTTGTTTTTTACCTTTTGGCTATTGTGAACAATGCTGCTATGAATTTGGCTTGCAAGCATCTGTTTGAGTACCCATTTTCTATTCTTTTGGATATACGGTATACCTAAGAGTGAAATTGCTGGGTTATATTGTAATTCTGTCTTTCACTTTTTGAGAAACTGCCTGTTTTCCACAACATCTGCACCATCTTACATTCTCACCAGCAATGCACTGAGGGTTCCAATTTATGCACATCTTCACTAATACTTGTTACTTTTCTTTTACCAGTGAAGCCTTTTAAAAAATATGTATATTTTTATTGATTTCAGAGAGGAAGGGAGAGGGAGAGAGAGAGAGAGAAAAACATCAATGATCAGAGAGAATCATTGATTGGCTGCCTCCTGCGGACCCCACTCTGGGGGGTTGAGTCCGCAACCCAGGCATGTGCCCTGACAAGGAATCGAACCGAGACCCCTGGTTCATAGGTTGGCACTCAACCACTGAGCCATGCCAGCTGGGCGTGGCCATTTTTATTGGGAAGTTTTGATTATTGATTCGATCTCCTTGTTGTAGGTCTATACTGATTATTTATGTATTTATTCTTGAGTCAGTTTTGGTAGTTTCATTTTTTTAAAAAAATTGTAGCCATCTTGGTAGTTAAGAAATAGTATCTCATGGTTTTGATTTATATTTCCTTAAATGACTAATGACGTTGAACATGTTTTCATGTGTTTATTGGCATTTGTATCGCCTTTGAAGAAATGTCTGTTTATGTGCTTTGCCCATTTTTAAATTGGGTTGTTTTTCTGTCGTTGAGTTGTAGGAGTTCTTCACATATTATGGATATTAAATTCTTATCAGATAAATGATTTGAAAATATTTCGTCGAATTCTATGGGTTGTCTTTTCACTCTCATGACAATGTTCTTTGATGTACAAAAGTTGTGATTTTAATTCAGTATCTATTTTTTCTTTCATTGCCCGTGGTTTTGGAGTTAGATTTAGATTAGAAATTCAGTTTGAATAGAAGGGGAGAAAGCAGGCATTGCAGTCTTGTTCTTGAGGTTAGGAGAAAAACTTTCAACCTTTTAGCATTGAGTATGATGTTGGCTGTGGATTTTCCATAAATGCTTTTTATCATGTTGAGAAAGTTTCCTTCTGTACCTAGTTTTCTGGACTTTTTTTTAATTATGAAAGGATGTTGAATATTGTCAAATGCTTTTTCTGTGTCACTTGAAATAATCATGTGTTTCTTCATTCTATTAGTGTAGTGTATTACATCTATTGGTTTTTATATATTGAACCACCCTTGCATTCCTGGTATAAATTCCACTTGGTCATGGTTTATGATCCTTTTAATATGCTGCTGGATTTGATTTGCTAGTATTTTGATGAGAATTTTTGCAGCTGTATTCATAAGAGATATTGACCTAGGTTTTTTTGCTATGTCTTGTTTGGCTTTGATATCAGGGTAATGTTGGCATCATAAAATGAATTGGGAAGTATTTCCTCCTCTTTAAATTTTTGGAAGATTTTGAGAAGGATTGGTGTTTATTGTTCTTTAAATATTTGATAGAATTTACCAGTGAAGTCATCTGGACCTGGCCTTTTTTTTTTTTCTTTTGGAAGTTTTGATTACTGATTCAATCTCCTTACTTGTTATAGGTCTATACAGATTTTCTATTTATTCTTTTTTTTAAGAACAATATTTTAATTTATGTTCCAGATTAGTACAAAAATGTACTTTTCAGACAGTTTGGAAGAAAATACATGTAAACAACTTCAAAGAGTAAATGATAACTATATAAATGTGGTAGTTCAGGATTTTATGTACCTTTGAAAAAGGTACTAAGAAAGATCAATGTTAAAAAATTACCTTGTGCCTGGCCGGTGTGGCTTAGGGGGGTTGAGCGTCAACCTATGAACCAGGAGGTCATGGTTTGATTCCCAGTCAGGGCACATGCCTGGGTTGCAGGCTTGATCCCCAGTGTGGTGGCGTGCAGGAGGCAGCCTATTAATGGTTCTCTCACATCATTGATGTTTCTGTCTCTCTATCCCTCTCCTTCCTCTCTCAAATCAATAAAAAATATATTTTTAAAAAATCACATTGTTATATTCCATTTTTATTATTAATTAATTAAATATATATTTATTGTTGATAGTATTACAGATGTCTCCCATTTCCCCCCGTTACTCCCCTATTCCCAGCCCCTACCCATCCCTCCAGGTCTTCACCACCCTATTGCCCATGACCATGCGCTATGCATATAAGTATATACATTCTTTGGTTTAGCTCCTCTCGTTTCCCCATTGCCACATTAAGGTATATTAGTCTGTTCTATGCCTCCATGCTTTGGGTCTTATTTTGTTGGTCAATTCATTTTGTTCATTAGATTCCACAAATTAGTGAGATCATGTGGTATTTGTCTTTCTCAGATTGGCTTATTTCACTTAGCATAATATCCTCCAGGTCCATCTATGCTGTCCCAAAGGGTAAGAGATCCCTCTTTTTTTATAGCTGCATAGTATTCCATTGTGTAAATGTCCCAAACTTTTTTATCCACTCATCTACTGATGGGCTCTTGGGCTGTTTCCAAATCTTAGCTATTGTAAATAACTCTGCTATGAACACAGGAGTGCATATATTCTTTCTGATTGGTGTTTCGGGGATTTTAGGATATATTCCCAGAAGTGGGATTGCTGGGTCAAACGGAAGTTCCATTTTTAATTTTTTGCGGAAACTTCATGCTGTTTTCCATAGTGTCTGCACCAATCTGCATTCCCACCAGCAGTGAACTAGTGTTCCCTTTCATCCACATCCTCGTCAGCACTTGTTTGTTGATTTTTTTTTTTTTTGATGATAGCCATTCTGACAGGTATGAGATGATATCTCATTGTGGTTTTAATTTGCATTTCTCTGTTGATTAGTGGCTTTGAGCATTTTTTCATATGTCTCTTGGCCATTTATATGTCCTCTTTAGAGAAATGTCTATTCAGGTCTTCTTCCCATTAAAAAAATATTTTTATTGATTTCAGAGAGGTAGGGAGAGGGAGAGATAGAAATATCAATGATGGGAGAGTCAATGATCGGCTGCCTCCTGCACACCCCACACTGGGAATTGAGCCCGCAACCCCAGGCATGTACCCCAACCGGGAATAGAACTGTGACCTCCTGGTTCATAGGTAGACACTCAACCACTGAGCCACTCTGGTTGGGCTTCTGTCCATTTTTAAATTGGATAGTTTGTCTTTTGTTGAGTTGTATGAGTACTTTATATATTTCGGATATTAACCCTTATCAGATGTATCATCGGCAAATATGTTCTCCCATACAGTGGGTTTCCTTTTCATTTTGATGGTGGCTTCTTTTGCTGTGCAGAAGCTTTTCATTTTGATATAGTCCCATTTGTTTATTTTTCTCCTTAGTTTCCTTTGCCCTAGGAGAGGTATTGGCAAAAATTCTGCTACGTGAGATATCAGACAAAATAGACTTCAAAACAAAGACCATAACAAGAGACAAAGAAGGCCACTATATAATATTAAAAGGCATGATTCAATAAGAAAATATAACCCTTATAAACATATATGCCCCCACTATAGGACACCCTAAGTACATAAAAAAACAAACCTTGATGGACTTTAAGGGAGAGATTGACAGCAATACAGTCAAGTAGGGGATTTTAACACCCCAGTAACATCACTGGATACAATTTCCAGACAAAAAATCAACAAGGAAACAGGGGCCTAAAATGACACACTAGATCAAATGGATCTAACTGATATTTATAGAACATTTCACCCCAAAGCAACAGAATATACATTCTTCTCAAGTGCACAGGAAACATTCTCAAAGATAGATTACATGTTAGGACACAAAACAAGTCTTTACAAATTTCAAGAAGACTGAAATAATACCAAGTATCTTCTCAGATCACAATGGCATGAAGTCAGAAATCAACTACAATAAAAAAACTTAAAAAACACTCAAATACATGATGTCTATTCTTGAGTCAGTCTGGGTAGTTTCTAGGAATTTTCCCATTTCATGTAGGTTATTCAGTTTTTTCATGTAATTAGGTATCCAACAAATTGTATAACCTACATGAACAATGCTATTTTCTTTATAGCATTCTCTCATAATTCTCTTTTGTTTCTGTAAGGTCTGTAGTAATGTCCTGTAATTTCTGATTTTAGCAATTTAAGTCTCTCTTTTTTTCTTAGTCTAGTAAAGGTTTGGCAATTTTTTTTGATATCAAAGAACCAACTTTTGCTTTTGTTGATTTTTCCTATTTTTTTATTCAAATCTTTAGCCTTTATTTATTTAAATTTGTTTTTTGTACTTTTCTTTTTGTTGTTGTTGACACTATTACATACATCCCCATCCCCCCACTCCATATGTATATAATCATTATATCTTATTGATGGATTGAATAGTATGGGCATTTTTAAAATGCCATTTTGTTACTTGATTGTGTGATATGAATCTTGAGGTCATTGAAAAACCTTCTAAATTTCTTCTAACACAAACAGTTCCCAGTAATGAATCTAGAGCCTGTTCTGTTTTGGTTCTCTAACCTAAATATGTATATTACAATTATTTCTGTTAAGCTGCCACTTTTCTGCTTTTTGAAATTATTTTGAAAATCTGATTGGATGTTATTTCCTGTTTGTATTATTTTATTTTATTTTATTTATTTCTGGGTTTAACACAGAGAAGTGTTTTGGACAAGTGAGTACCAGGCATGAAATAGGGCAAGTTAAAACATCACAGAGCTTTTCTTACTGAGATTAAGATATGTTTCTTGAATAAATACTCCTAGGATTACTGCAAGCCTTTGGTTAATTTCCAGGGATCTGAAAAAGTTGGTTCTGATAATTTTTGCAAGTTTTCTTATTGCTTTTATGGAGGAGAGAATTTTTGGAGGTCTTTAGTTCACTATTTTTTACTGACACTACCCTTGTGTTAGTAACATTTTTTAGTCTTAATCTAAATGATATTAAAAATGTCACATGCTTTGTTGCTTTTAAGATATCATACATCTGCATCATTTTCCTTGTGTGTCAACTACGTGAATGCTATTAAAGGAGGAAATGAGATTGGTATGAGGGTCTTGCTTATTATAGTGGCTCAATGTTGTTATTGATAAATAATTCCATACTTTCATATAGACCTATAAACTGACTTTTCAAAAATCCATTTTAGGATTTTTACTAAGAATTTACAGAAAGTTACTGAGTTAGCAGTTTGTAGAATAGGAAAAGCAGGGTGTGTATCTCTTCTCCATGCAATTCTTATTTTTCAGGATTAAAAAATAATTGCCAGTCATTGTTCTAAAACTTTCTTTACAAGATTGTCAGGTCCTCAGATTATAGTAAATTTGGGTCTGTAGGGTTGAAATCAGCTACAGTAATAGGTGTTCAGATGTCTTCTTCTCAACTATCTTAACTCAGTTCCTTTTCCCTATTTCATGTTTTCTAAATATATTTTAAAAATCAGATTATAAAGCAAATATGTATTCCCTGTCAAAATTTTTAAAAATAGAAAAAAAGAAAAGAAAAAAACCCCAGTTCACTTATTTAGCAGTATACATCTGTTAACATAGATGTATATCCATCTAATCTCTTTTTCTACTTACAAAAGGGATATCTAAATGCATATGTAATAGCTATTAAATACAAAATTATGACTGTACTATGGAAAATAGCTTGCAACTCTTTTTAGTGATATTTTATGTTTTCCTTACTTTATTTAGTAGTGCCTATGACATAATTTCAACGTGCTATACCATATCATTTATCACCTTGTTGTAGTATATTAGATTATTTACTTACTTTGTTTTTGAAATTTTCACTATGTTTTTAAATGGTAGTGTAACAATTTTTTTTTTTTAGAAATCTTGGTATATGTTGCTTTAATTTCTTTATGATAAGTTTCTAGATGTGAAAGATCAATGAGTATGCCCTTTATAAAGACTTTTGCTTATGCCAAATTGTTCTCCAGAAGGGATTTGCTTGCCATCCAGAACAGATATTGCCAGTGGTGACTGGTATGTTTATTTCACTGGGCTCTCAGCACTACTGGTAGTAACTTGAGAGGTATTTTCATTTCTTATTCATATGTAAAGATTCAAAAAAACTATTAACGAGTTTAAGCCTTGTCTATAGCATACATTAACAAAAACATTTTTTCTGATTAGTTGTGAATTTTGCCTATTGTGTTTTTTTAATATGGAAAGTAACTTAAATTTTACACCAGATTAAATATATAGGTATTTATGATTCCTTCTCATTTATCCTTTCTCTCCCCTTTCTTCCTTCCTTCCTTCCTTCCTTCCTTCCTTCCTTCCTTCCTTCCTTCCTTCCTTCCTTCCTTCCTTCCTTCCTTCCTTCCTTCCTTCCTTCCTTCCTTCCTTCCTTCCTTCCTTCCTTCCTTCCTTCCTTCCTTCCTTCCTTCCTTCCTTCCTTCCTTCCTTCCTTCCTTCCTTCCTTCCTTCCTTCCTTCCTTCCTTCCTTCCTTCCTTCCTTCCTTCCTTCCTTCCTTCCTTCCTTCCTTCTCGTCCTTCTCGTCCTAATTTTTTTCCTTGAAGTAGAGAGAAAGTCTTCCTTATGCCAAAGTATCTAACCATTCATCTGTAATCTTTTATTTCTTTTATGGCACAATTTTTATACATTAAAGTGCATATTTAATATAGCTGTAATTTGTTTTGCTGTGTGGTGTGAAGTAGGGATATGTTCACTGCCATTGTTAATCTATTGTTTCAATCTATTTATTGAATAATTATTTTCCTTCTGATTTTAAATATCATATCTAGTATTGATGAGATTATTTCATATATTACTATGATTTTGTTTATGGACATTCCACTGTCTTTCACAGTTTGAATTATTGTTCTTTTAAAAATATTTTATTTGGTAATTCAAGTTCACTTTCATAATTCTTTTCTCAACATACTTTTGATTATTTCTGTTAATAAAGTTTCAAAATAAAATTCCAATGAGATTGTCCTTTTAATTGCACTAGAGTTACAGATCACTTTGGGGAAAGTTGACATCTTTGTGATTTGAGTCTTCTCATTCAATAAAACATTTCTCCCTAGTAGAACTTCTTTTAAGTGTGTTAGCAAAGTTTTCAAGATTCAGATCCTAAGGTTATTACTAGGTAGTTTAAAAATGTGTTGCTCCTGTGAATACGGTTTTATGTATAATTCATTGTTGTTTATACGGTAGTCCCCCCTTAGCCACAGGGTCTACATTCCAGAACCCCCCAATGGATGCCTGAAACCACGGATAATATCAGACCCTATATATAATGTTTTTTTTCCTATATATGCAGGATGGGGCAAAAGTAGGTCTACAGCTGTGAGTACGTGAAACACAGTTATATTCTTGTATAATAATTTATTAATTATTGTATTATTTTTCATATGAACAACTAAACCTACTTTTGTCCTAACCTGTACATACCTATGATGAAGTTTAATTTACAGATTAGCGCAGTAACATATTAACAACAATAACTAATAATAAAATAGAACAACTCTAACAATATACCATAATAAAACTTATGAATGTGGTCTCTCTTAAAATATCTTATTGTACTGTACTCACCCTTCTCGTGATGATGTGAGATAATATAATACCTATGTGACGAGATGAAGTGAGGGAGAATTTTCCATTTAATATTTTCAGACTTCAGTTGACTGTGGGTAACTGAAACCACAGAAAGCAAAACCTTGGATACAGAGAGACTACTGTACATTAGAAGAGTAAATTTTTTTTGGATATTTGTGTTTAACTATTCACCTTCTGAATTCTTATCAGCCTAATATATTTCATTCAGTTCCTTTTGGAATTTTATGTGGTCACATCATCCTCAAATTATATTATCTCACCCATCCTTATACACTTGTATATTTTTCTACTCTTATTTTATTAGCCATAATTTTCAGAAAGCACTAAATAGTAGTGTGATAGCCAGCAATTGTGTCTTATATCTTGTTTCTGATTTAATAAAACTGCCTTTTGTTTCACCATTAATTTAGTCAGTGGCTACTGATAAAAGGCAGATATACTTTCTGTTAAAGTTCCTATACTTCATTTACTATTTTTCTTTTTAACAAGGAATAGCTGTTACATATTTTTTCATACTTACTGGGGTGATCGTATAATCTTCCTCCTTATCCCTTCATATAATTTAGTAACCAACTTCCTAAGGCTAACTTTCCTTATTTTGAAATAAGTACATGTGCTGATAACACAGTTTTTATTTTAGTATTGTTAAGTTCAGCTAGCTGCTGTGTGTGTTTAGAATTTTAGTATTGATACTGATAAATGTGTGTGCTAATTTACTCAAATTGTTAATGTCAGAATAATGCTGGTTTCATAAAAGGAATTGATTAACCTTTTATTTTCCTCTGTTTTTAGAAATAATTCATACAACATGTCAATTAAGCTTTCTTTCGAATGTATTTGGAAACAAATAAGTTGGTTATATTTTCTGTGTCTAGATTATTTTTCGGAGACAGTTTTTTTTTATAGCATTTTCAATGGCTGTTGAGTTTTTCATATTTCTCCTTGAGTAATTTTTGGTAATTTATATTTAGTCAGAGCACCATCTTATCCTTATTTTAACATTTTTTTTTGGAAGAGGTGCAAATAGAATATATATTTATATATCTCCTCACCCAAGGATATGTTTATTGGTTTTAACTCTTATTTATTGGTTTTATGACATGCTTATTCATTTTAGAAAGAGGGGGATAGGAGGGAGGGAAGGGAGAAAGAGAGAGATAGAGAAATGGGGGAGAGAGAAAGAGAAAGATCAATTGGTTGCCTTCCCATATGCACCCCAACAGGGGATCAAAAACCAAACCTGGGCATGTCCTGACTGGGAATAAAAGCCACACTCTTTGGTATACTGGCCGATACTCCAATTATCTGAGCCACACCGGCCAGGGCTGCTTTTTTTTTTTAAGTTCTATTTCCGAAGGGAAATAATCATAGTAATAATGTGGACAATTCCTTGTTACCAGACTGATGCTTTGCCGTTTTGCTCATCCTCTGGAGTAAGATAAAAACAGGAGAACATTAAGGAATCATTTATGCAACATTTATTTAGTTTTTCTTGGTGTATAATTGGTATGGAATTAATTCAGGCATATTGTACGAGAAGCTAAATTCCATGTTACTAACCAATTGTCCCAGGTCTATTTATTTACGAAACTCCTTTCCCACAGATGGAGATGACTCCTTCAGTATACTACTATATCAAAGACCATTTATCTCACTGGTGTCTCACTACAGTGCATGGATGCTTACTAGCAAGCTTTCAATCTCTATTATTTTCTGTAGCTCTGTTTGTTCTTGTCTCATCAACATACCCTTTTATTCATTATAAATATTTTGGTATTGATAATACTTGTCTCTTTTAATTATTCTTATAGGAAAAGATTTTATTTTCTATTCTCGCATTGGAATGAGGATTGGAATTGCATCATTCTTAAAATGTAATTTGGGGAGATTTTGATCCTTTTTTCTCTTTAGTCTTCCTCTCTGGAATAAGACACCTAACTCCATTGTTCTAAATCTCTTTTTATATCTCTCAGAACAGTTTTGCAGTTATCTTTATATAGGTCATGGGTATTTCTTAAGGCCAGTGTTAGATTGTATATAGCTTTTGAAGCTACTGAGTAGAGAATGTTTTAAAATCGTGTTTCATAGAGGCTGCTAGAGGCCCAGTGCATGAAATTGGTGCATGAAATTCGTGCATGGGTAAGGTCCCTAGCGGCCTCCCTTCATTCTGCGCTGTCCCCTGGTGGTCAGTGCTCGTCATAGTGAGTGATCGAACTCCTGGTTGGTCAAACTCCCAAGAGGACACTCTGCATATTAGGCTTTTATATATATAGATTGCTGGAATATGAGAAAGTAAGTGATTTTTATATACAGTAGGTCCTCAAATAACATCATTTTGTTCAACATCATTTCCTTATAATGTTGATGAGATGACATAGGAACTTAACTCTTGTTTATATCAACTAGCCTGTGGTGAAATTTTTTCTTTATACATTGTTTTGCTTAAAGTTGCAGAACCTACCGACGACATTGAGGACTTACTATATTATATACAATAAATGCTTGTTTGTATTAGATGCTTATATTTCACACACTTTTTTTTTTAACATATTAAATCATACCGCGTTAAAGACTACTTGTTGTCTTGTCCTTTTCAATAATTATGAGTCATTTCTTTTACATCTCTTATTTCTCTCTGCTTTTCCTGGGTACCCTGTTTCATTCTCAACACTCCTTTCTCACTCGATACCCCTTCTCTATTTTGCCCTTTCTCCTAGTTTTTAACACTCTTTGAAATACCATATATTTTCTTTAACCTTACTTAAAAAGTAAGTTTTTAAATAGTGTAATGTAAGCTCCCCAAAGATAGTGATTTTTGTTCATCTTCACCACCCTATCGCTTCATACCGCACCTGGCTTTATATCAGTAAATATTTGTTGAATGGAAGAATCTGCATTATTTTGGAACTCGAGAATGTAATTAATCTGAGCTCAGAGGTCTGAAACTTTTAAAGTGGACTGGTGCTCCCTTACTCTGACTTCGTTTTACTCTTTCCAGTGAGAAGATCCTAGTCTTTGTTGGAGATGATGGAAGCAAATGAGGTTTTGAGTGGCTACACTTGGTTTCCAACATTTGCAGTGCTTCTTAGTCACAGTCAGGTTCTTTATAAAGTTGCTGTGAACATGCAATTAGCCGATACGGAATCATTTCCCTGGAGGAAATACATGGTTTTGTTCTTGTGAGTCTCTGGTCATATTTTTGTCAACTGATCAATACATAACCTCATTTTATGTGTGTTTCTGTTCAAGGACACCTTATTTAATACACCTAGGTAATTCATTGCTATTGAACTCGTGCCTGAAGAAAGCTCTTCTAACTCATGTATTTTCAGTCTTGCTCTTGCAGACACTAGATAGCACTTCAACACTGCACCTGGGGGCTGTTTTAAACAGTGAAATTACCAACAAAAACCGCAAAAATGCAAAGAACATGGCACTGAATAGACAGAAGAAGGACACTTGTTTACAGTATGAGAGCTGAACTGTGAAGGCAGATGTTGCCTAGTTCAACCTCCGCTGGAAACACGTGCATGTTGGACGACTCAAAAACTTTCCTGCTCTTTGCACATCCTTGAATAACCACAAAATCCCTTGGGTATTGATTTGGAGGGTGAGAAATAAATTTTTATCTAGTAAACAAATTTGCAAATACAGAGTCTGTGAATAATAGTTTCATTTGGTGTGACTAGTATCTTTTCCAAGCAGTGGGGGGGGGGGGGCCTTCCCTGTATTACCCTGTGGTCTGAAATGACTTGATATTAACAGGCTGACAGTTGTCAGCTCCTTTTGGGATTTAGCGTTGCCTCCTGTTTTTGACCATAGTTCTATTCAGCTTCTCTGCCTTTGGTTCATGTCCCTTTGGAGCCCAAGCTCACCTCCTTGCACAGTCATAGTCTTCCTCAGGTAACTTTCCCCCCCTCTATTTCTTGGGATCATCTGCACTTGCATTGTTAGAAGTTCACTCTGGGGGCTCTTCTGAAGTTCATTTGAACCATCTTTCTTCTTAGCATCCCTGGACAATGGACATAGCCTTTGAATCTCAAAGTGTTTTGAGTCTGCTTTCCTAAAGTTTGGGTTCTCAAGTGGAGGTGCACATCTAAGTCACCTGTGGGGTTTTTAAAACACAGTGGCATTGGCCTTGCCCCAAACCAACGGAGTCAACAATTGCAAAGGGTTGTAGTCTATGTATAGATGTGTTTAAAAACTTTCCACAGGTAATTCTGATCTGTGGGTGGGGAGGGGCTTGCGAGCCAGTTGTATTGAGAGCTGTGGTAAAGTTGACAATGATTAAAATAATAACCATCAATGTTTATGGTACTTTTACCAGGTGTCAGGCTCCTTATTAAGCCGTTTGTATGTTTTAGTACAATTCCTGGGCATAGATACATGCTTTGATGAACCCAAATTTACAGATGAGGAAACAGGAGCTCATAGTGGCTAAGTAACTTTTCCAAAGTCACATAGCCCGAGGAGATGGATTGGAATTATGATTTCTACGGTTTTGTATTCAATGATTTCGAGAATACAGCCCTGGATCACTTCTGAGTCTTCTTGTTCTCATTTCATTCTTCCTGCATTAAATACCCAGTGTTGTAGTTAGTGATGTATTTACTTTTATAAGATTTTTATCCTCTCACCAATAATAGAAACCTAGGTGAGAAGATGCTTGCAAGGAATTCAACTATTTTGACAGTGTTTTTAACATACCAGAGGCAATGGACTTTTTTGGATATATAGCAGGATGCTTTCTTAGGGGCAGTTGCTATTGACATTAAGTTCTTGCCTACCCTAGGCCTGGACAATAGATGAATGCATCACCAAGTTGCATAATATTGTAATTGCAGGAGGGCAGTCTGCTATCTTTAAACCATCTTTGTATAGTGTATAGTGACACTCAATTTATAAAGGTAGATTTTCACCTTTTCCTTAAAATGAAAGCACTAATCTCTAAATAGAGTCTTTGTGCCTCTACAATTAATTTACCCCAAGACAGTAATTTCTAGTAATTGTAATAACTCTATTAATTTCAAAACAGTCTGAGTCAATTTTCTTAGAATTTAGGACAGGACCTCAAAGGAAAAAAATATAGTTCAAGGCTTTCCACATGTTTCAGGGAATCTTAGAATTCCCCCAGGAGTTTCCTGGTCTTAGGGAAACTTTTGCAAGTGTGGTTAGATTTGAAGTGGTTTGTGCAAACCCTGAATTTGTTATTACTATTAATTTTTTTTTTCAGTGCAGTTTTGCCTATGCAACTGTGCATATTATGCATTTACTTCCAGGTATCGTCTTACACTCGTAAGTGGGGTCTGTTTTGCTACCTTCAAGGGGAGGGGAGGTTGTAACTCCCTCTTCTTATCCACATAAGCAGTAAACACTATCCAAAGCCCAAAAGGCCCTGGCAGGTGTGGCTCAATTGGTTGAGCATCGTCCCATGAACTAAAAGATCGCCAATCTGATTACCATTTACGGCACATACCTGGGCTGTGTGTTGGATCTTTAGAGTGCCTGCGGGAGGCAACAGATTGATGTTTCTCTCTCTCTCTTTCTCTCTCCTTCTTCCTTTCCCTCTCCCTCTTCCTTCTGTCTCTTAAATCAATAAAAAAAGAATAATTTGATTGCTGTGCTCATAGCCGTCATCACAAAAGTACTCCAATATTTAAAATGATTATAATTTATTATTTTTGCCTCATTGTTCTTTTAGCAAGTTATTCATTCTTTTAGCATGTTATCTTTAAATGAGATAATATTCATTGGTATATAGGTCATGACTCTAATCAATAGTTAGAATCATTCAGTTACCTGAGAGAACACATGAGAGGCCAGCTCATATAGAAGGGCTTGCAAAAAAAAATAAAATTAAATAAAAATTAAATAAATCACACTACTTAGGACTAAACTTTCTATTTAACATATATAACAATTTTATTCTTGTACTTCAAAATTTTATTGCCAAGTTATATTCCATATGGATTTGTGGAATCAATTTCAAGTAAAATAAAATCTTAGTAGCTGATATTGGAATGGTGTTTAATTTATTGTTAAACTTGGGAAAACCTGACTTATTTATAGTAGACCAATTGGCTTTTCTCTCTAATTTGACCAGGTCTCATTTATATCCTTCCATAATTTTTTTATTTCCTCATTGGATTTTATATATTTCTTGTTATATTCCCTCCCCCAGGCATGTTGTTCTTTTCAGTTTTGTTTTAATTATTGAGAATACATCTTTCCCTATTATATTTTTGAAAATTAACTTTACAGGGCAAATTGATGGTTATTGAATACTTACTTATTTTATACCTGCAATGTTTTGATTCTCTTATTAATTATTATAGTCTTCTGCTTAATTCTCCAGTTTTATCTTAAGCAAACAATGGCCAATTTCCCTGCCCTTCCTGA
This sequence comes from Myotis brandtii, assembly GCF_000412655.1. Lineage (NCBI taxonomy): Eukaryota > Metazoa > Chordata > Mammalia > Chiroptera > Vespertilionidae > Myotis > Myotis brandtii. The sequence goes on from NW_005356042.1 coordinate 10,907,222, forward strand.
CAATGGGAGCTCATGTCTTTCACTTGCTTTGTTTACCAGTGTTAAATACTTTTAGGTTTATTTATCAGTATTAAATACTAGTTGTGATAGGATCCTGACCTATGACTTTAATGGAAATGCTTGTATTATATCAGCTTAAGTTTGATGCTGGCTATTAGTTTACGGCTAAGAATGTTCTTCTGGCCCTGGTTTGCTATTTTTAAAAAATAAGGAATGGTATCAAATGCCTTTTAAAATTATTGAAGTCATGTGATTTTTTTAAAACTAATGGATATGATGATTATATTAATTTATTATATTTTTCTAGGACAAATTCTTGCTAATAGATGTGTATTTCCTTTTATTATGCTAGTGGCTTTCAAAAATATTTTATTTTGAATTCTTTTCATGTATGTTTCTAAGTGATACTGGGCTGTGGTTTTATTGTGTATGTGTGTGAGATTTTTCTGTCAAGGTCACTAAATGTCATAAAATGAATGGGGAAACGTTCCTTTTTTACTCTGCTGGGAACATTTTATAAAGCTTCAGAGAGCATTCTTTAGCAACCTTTTCAAATTCATCTGTAGCTTTTGCTTAATTTGATGTTCTTATTTCTTATTAAGTAAATTGTGTTCTTTTGTATTTATTCAGAAAATCTTATATTTTATTGAGCATTTTCAAATTTATTAAATTTTAAATAATTTCCCATTACTTGTGAGTTGCTGCCATATTTTTTGTTAAATACTATTTTTTTATTCTTTACTGTGCCTATTTGTGTTTTTCATTATGGTTTTCATTAGACTAGATAGAGGTTTGCCTGTTGGTGGTAGTTTTTGTTTATAGTAGTGTTTTTCAGAGAACCAGCTCTTGAATTCTGCTTTTTAGTTTTTAATGAATCCATTCCTGCTTTTAACATTAATAATACCTTGATTATGTTTTTTTTAGGTTTTATTTTGTTGTTCTTTTTCTAACTTCTTGAATTGGATTATTGCTGCATTAATTTTTTTTGCTTTCTTTTAAAATAATAAATTACTTAATAATTTTCTTAGGATTATAGTTTTGGCCTTATCTCTCTCCTAGATTATTACATGCTATATTATCACTATTGCTATTTTCTAATTAATTTGTAATTTTGTTTCTTTATCCATTGGCCCAATAATTATTTAAGAGAGTCTTTCCTACATGGTGGAGGCTTTTGTTTATATGTTTGAAATTTCTTTATAGCTCTGTGATGAATATTCTGCATTTTTCTGTGTCTAAAATTATCCTCTTAGGATAGGTTTCCAGAAGCAGGATTAGCAGGTCAAAGGGTAAGAATCTTTTCCAGGCTTCTGCTTTCTCTGCCCGTTTGGTCATCAAGGACAGCTCTGCCTTTTCTGGGTGTAGGTATTAGAAGTCATTTCCCGCAGATGCCAGTTCTCGGTGGACGAACGGTGAAGTGCTGAGCATGGGGTCTGGTTCCCCACAGCTTTCCCCTCTTCCTGAGGAGGGCTCTGGGGTGAGGGGTCGGGAAGCCTGCCTATTCATCCTCATGTAGATCTGAGATACCTAGACTCCTTGGTAGATTAAGGGGAAGAATTCACAGTTATCTTTGCTCTCCAATTGCAAGCAGTCTCCACACATTCCTGCTGACACACAGAAGTGTACTGACACTTGCTGAGCAAACAGGATATCTTAGGCATTTAACATATTTTGCCATCTTAAAAAACACACACATTAAGTAGAATGTGGATGAGAAGACAGACTCAGAGAATGGAAGTGAGGTAGGCAGCCAGTAAGAGTCTGAGCCCCTTACCAACCAACCTCTCTTCTTCCCACTCATCAAGTGCAGGTTGTGTTGGTGGGCCACTGCCCAAGTGCAGGAGTGAAGTTCTGAGGCTGCTTCCCCGC
>NW_005356042.1:10909390-10962635 GCF_000412655.1 Myotis brandtii
TTGGAAGGACAGAGGCTAAATCCCATCACACTCCCAAATGAACTTTAAAACCCCAACATAGTAATTTATTGAGCTCCTACTATATGCCAGGGCTCCATGTGGCTTCCCCCTTGCTGAGTCCTCTCTGATGGAGGGCTGTTATCTTCTCCATTGTACAGATGAGGGAAGTAAGGCTTAGAGTGACAAATTGACTTGTCCAGAGTTACAGCACAGACAGGCCATGGAGACACCTGGGCTGACACTGGACTGCCCTTCCCACAGTAATGTTCTTGGCCACATGAGGCCACCTCTTATGGATCATGAGGGATGTGACAGTTCTCAGATTCCAGCATATTTTCCAAGCTACACGAAGTTCTTTTGCAGAACATCCTTTTCTCTAATGGCAGTGTCTTCTAATATCTGATATTGGGGTGGCCTTTGCTCCTGGCTTAATCTCCATTTGTCCTGAATCCCAGACTCTTGTCTACACAGCTATCAGAAAGCCAGATAGTCTAAATTTAATATAGTCTACCCATATATTGGTTGCAGCCCCTCTTCCCAGGTGGACCTGTGATATAGTCACCTCCTTCCTAGTATATTACAGATTGGCAAGGATTGGTTACAGTTTGTGTCTAGCCAAGCATCTCAGTGGTGGTTGCTCTTGGGTGCATTTTGGAGACTAGGATTGTGCCAAGCCTATAAAACAGGGATAAAAAATTGCGCTTGCCTCAAAGGATTATTGTGAAGATTAATTATGATGATGTATAAGACATGACTTTAACATCATCATGTCACCTTAACCCCCTCTCCTATGACTGTTCTTCTCAAAACCCTGGCCTTTGACCAAGTGGATTATATATTTTAGAAACAAATCCTTTGTCAGAAATATGTGTTCTGCATATCTTCTCATGATCTATGGATTACCTTTTTATTCTCTTAATTGTGCCTTTTGGTAAGTACAAGTTCTTGGTTTTAATGAAGTTCAGTTGATCAGCTCTTTTTGTTCCTTTATGCTTTTTGGGTCCTAGTTTAAGATGTTTTTCTACCGAAGGTTGTGAAGATATTCTCCTATGTTATCTTCTAGAAGTTTTATTATTTTACTGATTGCATTTAGGTAGGTGATGGATCTGGATTGACTTTTTTGTATATGGTGTGAGGTAGGGTCAAATTTTTTTTTTTAAGTTGGGAATTTACTATTTCTTGAAAAGGCCATTCTTTCCCTATTGCAGTGTTCCCTTTATAATAAATTGATTGACTTTTGACTTATTAAAGACTAATGTAAATGAGAATTTTACCACTCCCTAGACCAGTGGTCGGCAAACTGCGGCTCGTGAGCCACATTTACCCCATTTTTTCTTCTTTTGTTAATGTCATGCTTTTTAATTCTACATTTATTTTAAAGACCACATGCCATTCTATTGTTTTATAAATGAATATTAATTTATATTTACTCACAATATTTATTTTTTTCTGTTGATTTTCATTCTTTCTTACATTTCCAAATTTCAGAAATTTTCTTCTTTCTAAATAACTGTTTTTCAAATTCTGTTGGTAACAATGGTGTGCTCCTGAGAGCTGATTGTGCACATCTCTTTCCAACTCACATTCAGTGATGTCACATTGGTAGCTTAAAATCAGCGATGGTGGGAGTATTTATGTCACAGAAATCGGAAACTACAAATCAGTACTTTCTTTTTTGAGCCATTTCTACCTGTCTTTGCTCTCTGTTCCCATCTGAATATTTTCTTCTAATATATTTACTGATTCAATATGTGTTTTATATGCTGAAAAACTCATTTATTGAATTATCATTTTTTAAATAGTCACCTGAGGACATGTTTAGAGTGAGGAAGGAAGAGAGAGGGAAGGAAGGAGGGAGGAAGGGAGAAGGAGAGAGAGAAATGTTGATGTGAGAGAGAAACATTGATCAGTTGCCTTCCACATGCACCCTGACCAGGGATCAAACTGCAACCCAGGCATGTGTTCTGACCAGGAATCAAACTGGCAACTCTTTGGTGCATAGGATGACCCAATAAACTGAGCCACTCCAGCCGGGCTGAATTCTTAGTTTCATTTATTGTTTTTTAGTTTGAGATTAACTCTGCTCTGGTTAAATTCTCCACATGCTTATTTTTGGGGGCAGATATTTTAAAGGCTGTGTTTGATAACTCCAGTATTTGTATCCCCTGTGGGTCTACTTTGGGTCCTACTTCTTGGTGTGCCTGAACGCTGGACAGCTATTCAGGGCCTGGATGATGTGCCCTTCTTGCAAAGAGGATTCACCCAGCCCGTCTTCTGAGAGGATTTTCCCTGTCCTCCATCGGGCAGAGAAGCGTCGGATAACCTCACTTTGATTAGAAACTGAGGCTGGTTTGCAGTCTTTGTGAGGCTTGGCTACTCTGATTACTCCCCTCTCCCTGAGAGCCTGGTGTTTATTTCTGCCTTAGTAGGTCCTGAACTCGAAAGAGAATTTCCCCAGCACCACAAGCCTCCTGAAAGTTGAGCTCAGCTATTCGGCCTCTTTTTGCTCAGCACTTTAGTCTCTCATTTTTATTTATTTGTTTATTAGGAGTTCATCAACTGCTTTGAAAGGAAAGCAGGTACAGAGTATAGGCATGCTTCTTTCTGCCTCCCTTCTATCCCATCTTTTGGACCCGCAGGTCTTGATTGGCCTCTCAAGCCCTTTCGAGGTGCTAATAACCACATTTCTTTTGTCTTTCTAGCCCCTTAGACTGTGGGAAGCTCCCTTTAGCTTCCATGTGCTTTTCTGTATTTTGTGTGTGTGTTTCCGCCAAGCTTTGCAGCATCTCTAACCCCACCCGTTAAAGACGGGCAAATAACCCGAGGGGGCGTCAGGAACGCAGAACGTCAGGCACACCTCCGTGAATTTTTTCTCTGAGGTTGTGGTGCTTCGAATCCTGGCTGCCTCGGCAGCACTTGAATGTCGCAGGTGATGAATCTTAGCAGCTTTCCTAGTTGTTCTTGGCAGAGACGTTGGTTTCCTAAAAGTTGCTCTGTGTTGGCTGGGATAGGCGTTTAAAGTCTTTTTGTGTTTGGTTTGGTTTTTTTTGCATTGTCTATGTTGATTTTGGAACCAGAATTATGATCCCAAAATACATTGGGAGATTCCCGTATTTTTCTATAATCTAAATTCTACTGACTAGCTTTTACATTATCCTTGGGAAGTTTCAATTTATTAACAGAGTCACTTGGACATGGCTCATCCTCCCCCAGCTCCAGTTGCTCATTGGCACCTTTTCCTAATGTCTTTCTTGGTTATTAGTTTAGTCAGGTCTTTTGAAAATTGATGTTTTAAAAAAATAAATATAATCATTACTTTCTTCTGTATTTCCCATTTTATTGGTTGCAGAGGAAATATAATAGTTTAGAATCTCTCTGTGTTTATAGCCTATTTCTCATAAATAGTGTTTTGGGTTTTGAGTTTCTCTCTCTTGTTTGGTTTGCTAGAGGTTTATATTTTTTTATCAGCCCCTTTAAAAGGCACTACTAGTTGAATTTTTTGACCCAGTTTATCCTTTTTACTGTTTATTTCTCTTAATTATTTTGTACTTAAAAATTAATCCCTTTCTCTTGCTTTGGTTAGGCTCTTTTTTGTTGTTGTTTTTAGCTTTTTGTACTAAGTATGTCCCAAATTTTCATTGATTCTTGATTTATTAAATAAATTTCATGTCAGGCTAATTTTTTTCCCCTCTGAGATCAGCTTTGGTGAAATCCTGTACATTTTGGTGTATGTTGGAGCTGTTACCATAATTTTATACGTAGCTCATAATTTGTTTGGATTATCTTCCTTAGCCAAAGCTTAATTGTCGGGGTGTTCTGAGGTTTGCTTATTTTTTAGCTATTGATTTTGCTTTTTATTGCCTTGTGGACAGAATTTAATTTCTGGGTTTTGGTATTTATTGAGTATTTCTGGTGGACTAATACTTGCTGAATATTTTTTGTAAATGTTCCATGGACATTTAAAAAGACTATGTTTTGCATTTATTATTGTGAATGGGCTAAGACTACCATAGACAGATCACCAATTACTTTTTATATTTTTAATAATTTACTTTTTCAACAATTGATTAATCAATTTCTTGATCTAAATAAAACACTGGTAGGAATTTGATAGAGTTTTAACTTTTTAATCATAAAATAAAATATGACTACTAGAGAAAATTTGGAAAACAAAAGTATAAATAATAAATACTAGGGACCCATAATCATTCTCACTTTTAACATTTGGGCAAGTTTCTTTGGATCTGTTTTGCTTTACATATTTTACACAATTGAGGCCACATTGTACATACAGCTTCACATGCACTTTATATCTGAAGCCTATATCTTAAATGTTCTTTATGTACAGAGAGAACATACAATTAGCTGCCTTCTGTGACATTCTTCTCTTTGATGGATGTCTTTATGTCAGGGTGGGCTTATATGGAACCCATGGCCACATTATGTTCCTTAGAGCTCTCAGTGCAGAGGTGGAGGTTAGGAGAGTGAGAGACGGGACAGTTCAAGTTTAGGGACCACAAGTTAAGTTGGGGATGGGGAAGGGAGGGATTTGTTCTTGGTGGTTGTGGTGCTGGATCTGATAGTAGTTGGTGGTTGCTGATAATAATGCACTGTGTTGTTTTGCTAATGTTATCTGTTCTTCACAAAGATCCTTCATGTTAACCCAGCCTTCCATTTGTGCAAACCAGGACTTTGAGGATTACGTGGACTGGCTCAGGGTTACCCTGAGTTTAAATGGCAGAGCCAGGAGACAGCTCTGGCTCCCGAACCCGCATCTTTCCTTTATACTCTGCTGTCTTTCCAGAATCACCTAGTGGTGTGAACAGCTCTGTGGCTGAACTTGGGTGCTGTGTACGCTCTGTGCTGGGCACTGGCCTGGGGCTGGGGTCACAGAGCTGACTGTGCCCTGCTTTTAAAGGTCTCATGGTCTAGGCGGGGAGATGAACAGATATAAAATAGGATTTGGGATTCAGGAATCTTGACTGAGAATTCAGGAAAGGCTTTTAGGTGCTGATATCTGACCAGAGTAAGGGCTTGTTGGGAAGGGTGTTCCTTTCAGACGGAGCAGGAGAGGCCAGATAAAAGGTGTACATGCAGGAAACACAGATGAAGCTGCAAGGCAAAGAAACTGGGGGTATGCTCAGTGGTCTAGCGGAGTCTGTGTGGGCAGCCCTGGGGTGTGGCCATGATTCTTTTGAGTGGCGCATGCTTCTCCAGCCTTCAAAGTTGGGAGGGGAACAAGCCCATGCCTGATGGAAGAAGGGACTGCACTGAAAAACTTCCACCTGCTCCCAGCAGCTCCCATGCCACCCCACTGCTGCTTCTAACAACATCGATTATAAGGACTGCCAGCGTTTACTGAGCACATACTGGGTCCCAGGCCCCGTGTCTAGCACTTAGTATGCATTACCTTTTTAAATCCTTTCCCCAGCCCCACGGAGCGTAGGTACTTTAATACTGAGGAACCCAAGGCTTGGCAAGGTAAGCACATACCCACGGTCCCACCACTATTAAGTTACCTAGCCAGGATTTGGTCTCAGGCCCCTCTGACAGGAGATGCTATGCTCTTCCCCAGGGGGTCCGGGCTGGCAGTACAAATGAAGAAAATGCCCTATGGTGGACCATTTCCCAGTTTTCTTGAAATGTGGCCTTTTTGTCTACCTTTAGTTTTAGTATTATTTTTTTGATGCCATAAGTATTTCAGTGCCATAAATATATTGACAAGTCCACATTTGATCATAGAAGGTGACTGGCCCTCAGCTTTGGGACACAGTAGGCAGTAGTAGGGATTGTGGCACAGCCAGGAAGGGTAATGGTTGTTAAAATCCAGCCAGTTGTCCAAATGGAGACACAGGGCTGCCAGTTCTTCCTTCCTCCTCTTATTATTTTTATTTTAAAAGAGAAGCTGGGAATATGGATTTTAAGTGAAGTCAACTAGTTCTTACAAGCTCCGTTTTAAGATGACCCCAAGTCAACAGTGATATGGTTGTGCAGAAAAGCCTGTCTCCCAGCTGTGCCCTTCTGCAGAGACCCTCCCGCAACCATACAGGTCTCCCTCCCACCCTGGGGAGGGGACCTGCTGACCTACGAGGAGTGCTTCTTCCCTGGCAGGTCCGGTGCCATGTGAAGATCCTGTCTGGACCGAGCCAGGCATAGTTCTCAGTCTGTCTTGGGCACTTCGTTTCCTGTGCCCTACATTCTTGGGGTTACTTTTCCTGTCTTCAACACCAATTCTGAACAGTCAGAAGATTCCAGAACACTTGAGAGGATTCAAGGAAAATTGCTGAGAATCCGCACTTTAAAAACCTGGCTTTGAGAAGAAAACAAGTGGCCACTGCTGGAGTCAGTGCCCAATGGAACATTTTGAGCACGTTTCAAGAAGCCCTTTTCTTCCTGGAGCACAGTTCACTGCTGAGTTCAGAGAACTCGGGATCAGGTCAGATCTGCCTGGTCAGCGGAGTAGCATAATTTTGTGTCAATTTGTTACACTCTCAGCCCATGCCTCCACTCAGACAGACAGGGCGCAATTTCAGGCTCCCATCATTTGCAGTCTTCATGATGGTGGGAGTTATAACTGCCCTTCCTTTTCACCCAGGTGCAGCCTAACACCCCGAGTGGTACCTGCTGGAGGGGTGCCGCATCCCCAGAGCCGAAGATAGAAGGGAGGCCTTGGGAACAGGCCTCGTCTTGTGTATTTCATTCCCTCTCCCCTCCACTCTTCAGATTCCAAGGGATTGGGTGGAGGTCGTGCTGACTCGGCTCAGTGGCAGGCATGCTGCTCAACAGTGGGAAGGGTGTCCTCACACCCAAAGGGCTAAGTAAGCAGGTGGAGGCAGCATGCTAGCTGTTCTGGGTGAGCCAGTGGTGTCATTGGTCCTCCCTGCCCTCCCCTGTCCTCTGAGGCAAGAGGGCAGCATGAATGAAAGGTCAGTGCAGAAATGTTTCCAAGCGAATGAGGACACCTCAGTGTTTGGTGTGAAAACCAGTGTTTGGTGTGGGATTGATTTTCTTTTTTTTTTAAGAGAGAGAATGGAAGACAGGGAAGGAAAGAGAGAGACAGAGAAATGTGGACGTGAGAGATACACATCGATTGGTTGCCTTCCTCCCAGATGGGCCAGGGATCGAGCCTGCAACCCAGGTATATGCCCTTGACTGGGAATCGAACCCACGACCCTTCAGTCCTTGGGTTGACGCTCTAACCACTGAGCCAAACCAGTCAGGGCTGGGGTTGATTTCAAATTCCCCACAGGCGCCCTAGCTGGTGTTGGAGTTGATTTCAAATTCCCCACAGGCGCCCTAGCTGGTGTGGGTCAGCGGATAGTGTTGGCCTGTGGACTAAAGAGTCCCGGGTTCAATTCTGGTTTGGATAGTGTCGGCCTGTGGACTAAAGAGTCACCGGGTTCAATTCTGGTCAAGGGCATGTACTTCGGTTGCAGGCCGATCCCTGGCAGGTAGGGACAGGCAACCAGTTGATGTATCTCACATCGATGTTTCTCTATCTCTCCCTCCTCCTTCCACTCATCGATGTGTCTTTCTTACATCCATGTTTCTCTCTCTGTCTCTCCCCCTCCCTTCTACTCTCTTTAAAAATCAGTGGAAGAATATCCTCCGGTGAGGATTAACAACAACAAAAAACCCCCCACAGGCGTCACTGAGTAATGTTACAATTGTGTTGTTTTGCTCCTGAAAGCCAAATCTACAGCAATATCACCTCCTGTTATAAGCTGGTAACTCGTGCACTGTCATCTGTTTGTAACAATAGTAATAATAATAGTTGCTAACATTTATTGATTTACTGAGTGCTTATGGTAACAGACATTATTTGAAGTGTATTGTAGGTGTTAGCTCATTTAATCTTCAGACCAACTTAATAGGTGGTTGCTGTTATTATTCTCCTTTTATGGGTGAGAAACTCCAAGCACGGAGAGGCAAAGTGGCGTTTCCAGGGTCACACAGCTAGTTAGTGAGTGGGCTGGGATTATGCACCCCAGACACTCTTGATTCCACTGCTGACTGCCTTTCGCTTTGGGGGTTTTGAGTATTTGTGACAGGGTTTCATCTGACTCCTGGCTGTAGGGTCACTAATGTCCTAAGGAGTGGACATCTGGCTTTCAATGCTCAGTTCATATGAAAGAGGTTTCCTAGTGTCATGCACAAACCATGGGACTTGGAATCAGAGGGTCTTGGGTAAAAATCCCAGACCCCACATTGAAGCCGCGGGCCCTGGGCCAGGTTGCTTGAACTTCTTACCTCGGTTGTTTTGTTGAACGGGCAGGATTGCTGGCAACACCTGGCTCTTGAGATACTTGTGCAGGTGAAGGAAACAGGTTCTGGGAAAGCATGTCATCAGCTGGAGGGCCTCTAGCAATGGTGTTTTTAGTATTCCATGTCCATCGCCCACCCTGTAGGGCTTTGCATGTGCACGGCACCAGAGGGCCTCTGGGGTGCCTGTCTGCAGAGCTTTCCTGAGGGGAGAGGGGCAGATGGCTCAGTGCAAATGCTTCCTTCTGTTGGGCTTTTATAACTCACTAGAGGCCCGGTGCACAAAATTTGTGCACAAGGGTGGGTCCCCTCAGTCCAGCCTCCACCCTCTCCAATCTGGGACCCCTCGGGGGATGTCCGACTGCTGATTTAGGCCCGATCCCCTAAACCAACAGTCGGACATCCCTCTCACAATCTAGGACTGCTAGCTCCTAACTGCTCACCTGCCTGCCATCCTGATCACCCCCAACTGCCCCCCCTGCCAACCTGGTTGCCCTAACTGCCCCCCCTGCCCTGCCAGCCTGGTTGCCCCCAACTGCCCCCCTCTGCCGGCCTGGTCACTCCCAACTGCCGCCCCCTGCCGGCCTGGTCGCCCCACGTAGCCTGCTGGTTGTTACTGTTACTGTGATGGCATCCCGGACAATTTGCATATTCCTCTATTATTAGTATAGATAGCAGGAGGGTGGTGGTCCAAGGTTGTCACCTTTCTGATCATGAGTGAGTGTGCTGCTGGTGGTCACAGGACAAAGTCACTGCTTCTCCACTCTGTCAACTGGGAGAGAGCCTGTGGAGCTCATTTCACTAGAAAGTCCCTTGCTGTGTTGACACATGCTGTCAAAACCTTAGTTCAGGTGAGACCCCCATGTGGCCTTTCACTGCAGGTCTTGGTAAGCTGCTGTGACACCTATCACTTGGGCAAGTGCCTCAGCCTCCCAGAGCCTCAGTGTCTTCACCTGTAAGTTGGGGACTGTGACATTTTCTTGAAAGGCTGTTGGGAGGATTAAATAAAATGACGGATGTGAAGTACTTAGTGTAGGGTGCTCCTACATGGTAATTTCTTTTTCCCTTTTTGGTCATTACCTTGTTGCCTTTTGAGATCAGGACTACAGAATTGGGGTTCCTGTGGGAAAGATATTTTCATGGTGTCCACTGTGAAGGATTCAGCATGTGGAGGGGAGGAAGAGTCCTTGACAACTGTCTGGAGCTCTGTTGTGGTTTACAGAGTTCTCAGGGAATTGGGAGGTGGGGCTATCAGGCAGGAAAGGGAAGCATGGAGAACAGGGTAACATCTGCCCACATGTGCTAACTGCTTCCTGGAGTGAGTTTCCCAGGACACCTGCCTTTTCTGCATCTCTGGACTTAGAAGCACGCTGGTTTGATTTGAATCTCTTGTTGCCTTAAGTGTGTGACTTTGATAAGTTGCTTTAATTTCCCTATGCCTCAGTTTCTTTATTTTTCAAATGGGAATAATAATACCTAACTTCTGGGTTTGAAGTATCAAATGAGTTATGAAGTGAGTCAGTGGGTGTGAAGTATGTACATGACTCACACAAGTTGAATATTCCCTCTTCCCTTAGGGGTATCAGCGAAGCCAGTATGAAAAGCATAGTCCCACCACCGCTCCAACCACTAACTGATTTATTGAGCACTTAGTAGGTGCCACTCACGCATTGAGGCACTTTATATTTCTTTTGGTTTCTTCTGGGCACCAGGATGTTGCCTTCAGTTGCCTGTGTTCATACTTAATTGTATTTGAAGGGATTAAATGTTTTAAAAAATAAATATCAAAAAGTTTCAACTGAATATAATTTTTGTTATAGAAAATAATCTTCCCTGTATTAAGATAACAACAAATAATGTACATAGAGCTCACAATGCCATACGGTTCTGGGGGTTAATGCTGCTCCTCCTCACGAGGGTGTAGGTGAGACCTGGAGGAGTGCAGGATGTAGGGCACATCTTTCTTGGCTTGATCTGAATCCTCTTATCTTGTCCTCACTTTTACAGCGTTCTTGGAAATCTTCTGTATCCCACACACCCTGTCCTCACCGGGGTGCTGCCTCCTTCTATCAGCGTATTGTATCAATGTAGACAATTGTTGGGATCTCAGTCTGTTGTTTTTTTTAAGACCCAGACTTTAAATAAAGACTTTCACAGTTTGTGACTTTCTTTGAACTCTCCCTATTTTATGAAACAAAGAGTTTTTAAGAACTTGGGAAAGGACACCTTCTGGTCCTAGGCCTTCCTCACAATGTCTGTACGCACCCTTTACTCCTAGGAGCAGAAGCCTTGTGTTTTACTGTTTGTCTCTTGCCTGTTTTGGTTAGGGCTAAAATGGTACCTGAAACTTTGCCTGCCATGAAGTTAATGTTCAATACATAAAAGTGGCAATAAAAATAAGGACAGATTCCCAAACAAATGTTTTGTGATTTGGACCATCCATTCATCCTATTATGTGCACATGCCAGAAAATATTTAATCACGCCCCTATTGTTTGACATTAAGTAATGTAAAAGTTTTGCTATTGATATTGATGCGTCCCCAATGATGTCTTAGTGTTTAAGAGTCTGGGGCTAGAGTGCTAGACAGTCACACTGCCTGGGTTTGAATATCGGCTTTACTAGTATCAGATAGTAATTTTGTGACCTTGGATGTTTTTCTTCATTTTTCTATCCTTCACCTTCCTCATCTGTAAAAATGAAGATGACATCAGGATCTAGATATTATTTTTGTAAGATTAAATTACACAATCAATTTAAAGCATAAAACTGTGCCTAATAAGTAAGTGCACATGGTACCCATAACATGTGATGATGATGTTGAAACTTTGCACATAGTTCTGCTATTTCCTTAGGCTATTTTCTAAAAGTGGAATTACTGATCAGAAGATGTGACTATTTCAAAGGTTTGTTTTTCATGGGTATTGAAAAAAAATGCCCTTCAGGAATGTTGTAAATTAACCTTCCCAGTAATATGTAAGGGTGCCCATTGACTCAAATACTGCCATTGCTGGTCAGTTACTTTAACTTTTGCCAATTTTGCGAAAGAAAAAAAAAGCTAAGTCACTGTTTTGTTTTTCAAACTTTTATTACTGGTGAGTTTAAATATCTTTTGTTTGTTTCCTGGTCATTTCACATTTCTTTACCCTCCCACATTTCTGTTTTCTTTTCCATTAATGTGTTCATCTGTGTCTTACTGAATCATAAGAGTCATTTCAATATTAGAAATAAATATTTATTTACAATTTATGTGATATGTCTTTACTTTAGAATGTTTTTTAAATTTAGATTATGACAGTGATATATAAAAATTAAAAATCTTTATGTAATAAATGTTTTTAAATTTCCCTTTAAGCTTATAAAGACCTTTCTCTATCCAATATATGTGTATATACTTTTTACATTTAATTCTTGAATTAAACTGAATTTATGTTGATTGATAATATGACTTAGGCATCTCACAGTTTTTCTTTAACCAGTTATCCAGATCCACTTTTTTTTTTTCTGAATCTAGAATCTAAAATTCCATTTTTATTATATTCAAAATTCTAATCATGTATATGTGTATACATCAGTCCATTTCTGGGCTTTTTTATTTTTTGTGTGCTTATACTAGTGACTACTTTATTGTAGCTTTATGTTTTAATAAACAGTAATGCAAGTTCTGAATTCATTTTTCTATTTGTTTCAAAAATTTCTGAGCTATTACTGTTTCTTATTTACTTAAAATAAATTTGTCAGGTTTAAAATACCCAGATGGGATTCTGATGGAAATTGCTTTAAATTTAAAGTTAATTTTAAGAAAATTAACATGTTTATAGTAATGAAACTTCCCATCCACTAATATAGAAGTGTCTCCACTTGGTGAAATCATTTCTTTATGTATCACAGTTGTTTTATGGATTTCTTCATTTAATCTTGCACATTTTTTGTTAAATTTTTTTCTAGGCATTTTTTTTTTTTTTGTTGCCTCCATAAATAGGATATTTTGCCTACTATATTTTCTAACTAGTTAATGCTGAATGTTGATTAGATCTTTATTTTGTAACTAGATGTCTTTTGAATTTTCTTATGCATTTAAAATTTTTTCAATTCATTCTCTTGAGCTATTAAACGTATGATGATGTATGAAAATAATATCTTTAGGTTACTTCCTATAGATTATCTCTATATTTTTGTTTCCTGCCTTATTGCATTGGTTAGAGTTTCTAAAACAATACTTAAGATAATGGTTTTGGACATCAGGGCTGCATTTTTAATGGTGGAGTTTTATGCATTATAGAACTTGAAAGGGTGGGTATCATATTGTACCTCTGGATTAGGCCTTCCAAGTACATCCCAGATACATATGTCCATGCTTATGTCTGGCTGTTTTTGTACTCCCTTCTTCCCTCCCCGAACCTCTACCACTCTAGAAGATAAAGGTAAAAAATGAGAAAATATATATATATATATTCTTGGGCCTTTAAGTGATAGAGGTTGCAGTAGGGAACATAAGGGCCAAATTTCAGGCACCCTGTTTTTTTTTCTGCATCTTCCTGGATGTGCTTATTCTTCAGGCTATACCAGAGTGACAAGGGACACTAAAGGGACAAACTTGGACTGTGGATGCCATTTCTGCCTAATTTAGTCAGTCTCTTTTTTTTCTGAGTTAAAGTCCTATAAACAACTCTCTTGTCTTCTGTAATTTCTCCCCAGTACCCTCCTGTACCCACACCCAGCATAGCCACATGGGGGCAAATCTAGCAAAGGAAAACCATGAATAATGCCAAAGCCTTATCTTCCTGAACATTAGTGTGACTCAACTTCACTCTCAGCAGATTTGAGCTGTTCTGTTGGGATTATCCAGGTCAGCATTTCTGGATCATTGGACTGTAGGGCCTGTGTGTGCTGGGACGTCCCAGGTGTGGGGCTTCTGTTTCTGGGGAGTGTCCTTGACTGGCAGGGAGTCAGTCTGTCTGACAACAGAGCTCCAGTGACTCACTGCTGCTCCCATGCCCCTGAGCTCTCAGCTGGTACATCATGCTCAGTGTCCTGGTGCTGGGTGGCAGAGTGATTGGCAGAGTGGGAGGAAGGCAGAGCACTTGTAAGGCAGCACCGGGGTCCGTCTGGTGTGCTGGCTCTGTCCTGGGACTGCTGGCACTGAGGAGCTCCGTTAGTCTGCTCTGCTTTGTGTCCTATGAAGCCTTCTCCACATTCCTCTCTCCATCCTGCAATGCTCCCTCTCTGCAGCTCTTATATCCCCGCACTTTCTACATTTTTAAAAATTGTGATAAAACACATTTAACATAAAATTTACCATCTTAGCCTTTTTTAAGTGTACAGTTCTGTGGTATTGAGTACATTTACATGGTTGCATGACCATCACCACTCTCCATCTCTGGAGGTCTTTTCATCTTTCAAAACTGAATTGTGTTCTCATTAAACACTAACTTCCCATTTCCCCTCCCTCAGCCCTGGGTAACCACCTTCAACTTTCTGTCTCTATGAATTTGACTACTCTAAGCACCTCATGTAAGCAGAATCATACAGTATTTGTCTTTTTATGACTGGATTATTTCAATGAGCACAATGTCCTCAAGTTACATCCATGATGTTGCATATAATAAGATTTCCTTCTTCTTAAAGGCTGAATAATTTTTGATTATATGTATCCCGGTGCATGAATTCGTGCATGGGTGGGGTCCGGCTGGCCTGCTGTTGGGGGGCAGATTGGGGCTGGCCTGGGGGAGGGGCTGGGGGCAGTTGGCCAGCTGGCCCCACCCCCTGGTCGAACTCCAGGTTGAACTCCTGGTTGAGGAGACAATTTGCATATTAGCCTTTTATTATATAGGACTAGTGGCCTGGTGCATGAAATTCATACACATTAAAAGGGAATTAATTAGAGGAAATATTTTAATATTGCTATTTGCCCTTTCTCTATAATAGAAGTGTTAGAGATGAAAGAAAATTAGTAAAATGTATATGAAAATCTCCCTCCTGTCAGAGTCTGGGGCGTGCCGTGGGACCTAGAGTCAAGTTCCTGCCTACCACCCGCACGTGCTTCGAAAACATAGGAGACCCAGACCCGGCTGGCCCCACCCCTATTGGGTGAGACCCAGACCTGGCTGGCCCCACCCCTGTCAAACCCCTCTGGGTGGGGGGACATGGGTGCAGCCTCAGGTCCCCCAGCCCAGATCCAACTGGGGGGGCGCAGCCTCAGGTCCCCTGGCCCAGCACTGGGGCATGGGAGGCACGGCCTAAGGTCCCTGTCAAGCCCTGCCAGGTGGGGGGCAAGGCCTGAGGTCCCCGTCAAGCCCCGAAGGTTGGGGGGAGCAGCCTGAAGTCCCTCGCCCTGGCCAGGTGCCATGCAACCTCAGGTCCCTGCTTTCGGTCGTGACGTTATGGCATCCCAGCTAATTTGAATATTCCTCTATTATTAGATAGAGACCTTACTTTATCCATTTATCCCTTGATGGACACCGGGTAGCTTCCACCCTTTGCCTATTATGCATGATCCCCAGATCTTTCATAGCTGTTAATAATGGTGGTTAATGCAGGTAGTAATTTTAATGAAGTTATCCCTGTGACTTTTCACAATAATTAAAAACTTGCCACTGTCATTATCTCCATTTTACAGAGGAAGAAACTGAGGCTTGGAGAAGTTAATATATTTTCCCAAAGTCACTTTATTTAAAAAATACCTTTATTGAGATATAATTCACCCACCACAAAGTATACACAGATTTGCACAACTATCATCAGGGTCAATTTTAGAACATTTTTATCACCTCAAAAAACTCATACCCATTAGTAGTAGTCACTTCCCTTTTCCCTCTTACCCCCAGAATCTACTTTCTGGACTTTTCATATAGATGGAATCATGTCATACATGGCCTTTTGTTTCTTGCTTCTTTCACTTGACATAATGTTTTCAAGGTTCATCCAATTGTAGCAAGTATCAGTACTTTTCCCTTTTTAGGGCTCCAAATTACTTTTTGAGTGTGTGAAATCTGAACCCAGTTCCACCTTCAGCCACACTGCTACCCTGCCTCCCCTCAACACACATGCAAGTTCACGCTGGCTGTGTTGTCCAGCTGTATCTTCCCAGCTCCTCCTCACAGCACTAGATGAGGATTCAGTTTGTACTTCTGTTTCCCACTGATGTTGTGGCACATAGTAAGCATTTACTAAAGTACCAATGTGTGCTTAATTTGTTGAATGATGTGTTTTGGACAGTTTTGCAAACTAAACTCACTCAGGGGGTTATTTGTATTTGTATTCTGTGCGTGACTGTTAAGTGTCATATTTTGCCATTAGAAACAAGAACAGACAAATGAGAAAATGTTCATTAAGGGCCTGGAAACAATGTGAGTTATAAGCGTATTGATGATGGGGATGTGTCACCATTTGCAATCAGATTTAGGAGCCCACGAATGGCCCAAAAGACGGAAGTTTACACACATTGCCCCTGGGCCTGTGGCCAGCAGTCACAGCTGGGTGTTCCACAGTCTCAAGGTCACTGTCCTGTGCCATAAAGGGCCGGCCACCGAGAGCAAGCTGGGAAGGTGACCTTTAGTCCAGAGGCCAGGGCTGGGTGAGGTTGGGAGTGGTTATTGACCTGCCAAGGCCCCTGAGCTGGGATATACAGGCCCAGGCCCAGTGATTCCAAAGTGCCCGCTTTTTCACTACGCTCTCTAGACTCTGTGGAGGACAGGCAGTGTTGGAGGCAGTGAGAGACAAATATCTTGTCCAAAAGTAGGAGCTGATCAAAGCTCCCTGACTGGCTTAGGTTTTTTTTGGAGACTGTTCAGATGGAAGGTGTGGACGGAAAGCAGTGCATTTGCAGAGTGCTCTGTAGAGAGTCCCATGATCATTTCTCTGAGGCACCTGAGAAAAAATTATTTCTATGATGTCTATGAGCAAAAGTTCTGGGGTGCTCCTGTAGACCAAGTCACCAGAGCTCTAGTTGGAATCTGCAGCAATGGGGTCTGTGCTGCCTCTGAGAATTCCTGTCAGCCCCTCCCCACCCCCGCTGGGCCTCTGGAACCTTATGATATTAACCATGGTGATCATGGTGATCACCCCATTCAGTGAGTGTGTATACTGTGCCAGGCACAGAGCTAAGTGGTTATATGAATTAGGCCGTTTAGTTCTGACAGCGAAGAGGTCATTCTTAACCCCAT
Source organism: Myotis brandtii (assembly GCF_000412655.1). Taxonomy (NCBI): domain Eukaryota; kingdom Metazoa; phylum Chordata; class Mammalia; order Chiroptera; family Vespertilionidae; genus Myotis; species Myotis brandtii. The sequence goes on from NW_005356042.1 coordinate 10,925,817, forward strand.
TGTACAGATGAGGAAACTGATGCATAGAGTCGGGGGAAACTTGCTGAGGTCTGTAAGGACTACATTTTGTTTAGAACTGCCCTATGCAACACCATTTCGTCTCAGATATTTTAATGATTTGTGTACACACCCATTATGATGCAGAAGAGGAGTACAGTTAATATGTTATCTTCGTGGCTTTTTGGCAAGCTCCGTAGCTTAGGCACCATTATCTCTTTGGCTGCTGGGTTCTAGCATATTCCTCACTTTTTTTCCTGATATCATTTCATGCTCTTTTGAAGAGTTCTTGCCCTTGATGACAGAGAGAGGGCAAACAAATAACATGCCTAGAGGAACCAACCAAGTACCAAGAAAGAGGCTCTTACTTGGAGATAAATGCAAGTCATGGGCGGCAGGTGCACTTTGGCAGGATGGGTGAAGGAGACAGGATGAGTTCAGCCCCTGGGGATTGCCGGAAAGCCTTTGAATGGAAGGACATCAGCAGTATCACAGCCTTAGATGTCCAATGACTATCAGCAGCTGGAACATACTATGGTGGAAGATCTAGCATGACTTCCTGCACCTTAAATTGAAGAAACTAGTGCTGGGTTACAAAACTGGGGACCAGCTCTGGAGGGCATGTGCATGTGGCAATGAGTCATTCAGTACCTGTTTCCTGGAATTTATGTCCATACCCCCAAGGCCCAGACAGTCTTTCATATAGTGGGTACTAATGTAATAAATCTTGTTGAATGAATGGGTCCAATCCCCATACCTCTAATTGACAGACAGATTGACTTCCTCTTATCCCATTTCCCAAGCCGACTTCCCTTTCCAAGTTTCTCTCCAGTTGCTTTCTACCTAGATGTTCTGTCTGTTCACAGCATGTCTGGTTTCCAACTGCGACTTCACCCCCAGTGCCTCTGGCATTCTCTTGTCTTCTTGGCCTATATTTCAACCATCACAGCCTCGTGCCCAGGTAAAATGTCCCTCAAAAACTACATGGTACAAACACATAAATGGTTATAACCCAAAGTTCTACTCTGTGTAGCCTGGCTACCGTGGTTCTACCTTGAAAGTTACCCCCAGCCCTACCATTAGATTCAACAAGACATACACATTGGCTAAATAAAGTCTCAAAGCAACACTCTTGAAATACCACATCTTGCATGATGGCATTTCCTAATATAGTCTGTGAGAAGGTAACTCTTGTGAAATGCCCACCCCAACCATCACAACCTCGTGCCCAGGTAAAAATCTCCCTCAAAAACTACATGGTACAAACACATAAGTGGTTATGACCCAAAGTTCTACTCTGTGTAGCCTGGCTACCGGGGTTCTACCTTGAAAGTTCCCCCCAGCCCTACCATTAGATTCAGCAAGACATACACATTGGCTAAATAAAGTCTCAAAGCAACACTCTTGAAATACCACATCTTGCATGATGGCATTTCCTAATATAGTCTGTGAGAAGGTAACTGTTGTGAAATGCCCACCCAGGTAGCTAAATAAATTATGATGGTTTGGTATTAAGTTCACTGAATATACCTTTTTATTATATATACTAATTTATCTGTTGTCTTTATTCCTGGCCATAATTGCTTAGCAAAACCAGTCTCCCATTCAGAATAATGGGAGACCTTGTCTGTCTTGCCATCAGGAATGGACTCAATCCTATTGGGGAGCCATTGCAGAGTTTATGTTTTAGAAAGCCCAGCCTGGTGTCTACGTGGCAATGAGCTTGGAGGAAGGGGACTGTAGAAGATCAGTTAGTAGTTCTGGTCACAGGTAATCATTGTGTTTGTGATCTGTTATGGGAGCATCTAAAATCCCAGTTTCACTACTGCATACTTTATCCTCAGGGTAGTGGGGTTTTTTTCTTTCTCATTTTTTTTGTGGTGACAACTGCTTTACTTGAGTTTGTTGACAAAGCAGTGGGGAAGAGGCACATCCAAGATACTCCATTTCCTCTTGTTCAGACAGGCATTTCTCCATCTTGGCATAGTGGTGATGTCCCCGGAGGGAGTTTAGAAACTGCCACATTCTACTGATCATGAAGAGAGGTCCCAAATGCCTTCCAGAAAGCTGCCATAAACCTGTCCAGGGAGCCTTGGAGAATGTCCAGAATGTTGGAATAGGGTGAGGCCACTCCTTAGCCAAAATGGAATTATGAAACTATTCCGAGTGCTTCCAGCACATAAAGAAATAGGCTTCCTACTTATTCCATCCCACTCGCCAACCAGGCTGCAGCTATGGCCCCTTTGATTTTCTCAGGGTAACTTAAAATATATGCAGCAGTGATTCTGGAATCATGTCAAAAGCTTTACTAGTATATATTTTTGACAACTGATGTTATGAATTCAGCTTCCTCAGTTTCCTCCTAACTCCATACCCTCCCAGTAAACTACCTTAATCCTTCCTACAAGAGATGCCAGTGCTGTGGGGGTGGGTGGAAGTGGTTGTAGGAAGAACGTTATCTGGAGACATGGGATGCATTGGCTTGTTGCTACAGTCTTCACTCTTTTCTACAGATGTCTCCGAGTCTGTTTTGTTCAATGGCCTTTTCATGTCTTTTGATAGACTGAATGGATCATCACATCTTGAGACAGGCGACAGAATTAAAATGTGTGTGGTTTTTCATTCCTCAGCATTCTCAACTTGACTCTTATTTAAGGAGGGTTGTTTAATCCGAAGATGGACTGTAAGAGAGACCAGTTTAATAGAAACAGAGACCAAAGGGATGGTTACTAGAAGGAAGGAGGTGGAGGGATGGGTGAAAAAGGGAAGGGGAATATAGAAAATAATCATATATAATAAAGGCTAATATGCAAATTGTCCCCTCGACCAGGAGTTTGACCTGGAGTTCGACCAGGGGGTGGGGCTGGACAACAACCCTCGGCCCCTCCCCCCAACTGCCCCCCCTCCAGACCGGGGGCAGGGCCAGCCGGCTAACTGCCCACGGCCCTTCCCTCTGGCCAGCCCAGCCTATCGCCTCGATCGGAGCAGGCTGGCCAGACCCCACCCGTGTAGTGAGCGGCTCTAGAGTTAAGCCTCAGATTGACCTGTGGCAGAGCCACAAACAAGTCCCAGCTTAGAGGGCAGAGCCCTCTTAGCATAATTAAACTTGACCTTATGGCCGCCCCTAGATCCTTCCTAGGTAGCTAATGGGCTGTGGGAGATGCAGCAAGTGCTGCCAAAACAAGTGAAACTCACAAGAACATTGTAACTATGTTGACCACTACCTTGTTTTTCTCTGACTAGAAAATAAAGCCGCAGCTTGCTGGCTGGATCCTTCTCTGTGGCCTCATCCAGACACAGGAGATCCACCGAGCCCCAGCTATATTCTCTTTGTCTGTCTTTTCTTTAATCCTTCACCGCCCCTACTCAGGCTCACCGAACCCTTGGCTGTGCTGGCCAGCACATACCAGTGCATGAATTTGTGCACTGGGCCTCTAATACTATGATATTGATAAATGACTACTAGAATGAGTGGGCTGATCACATGGTAAGGTATAAAAATGTTGAATCACTATATTTATTGTACACCTGAAACTAATATAACCAATATAGGATTGTATACCAACTATACTTAAATAAAAAATAAGTAAAATAGAGGTTAGTTTAGTTTGTTGTTTTTTTATAACAAATAGAACAAAAGGAAATCCTTATACCAATGTTTGGCAGTTCACTGTCATCTTCATCACAGCTAATGCCCAGAATCTTAGACTTCCTTCTAAATATTTTTTATACATTCATTTACTAAATTATTTTGAACTTTTACTTTTTATAGGCAAAGCATGCTCATGGTACAAAATTCAAAAGGGTCAAAAGGGTACATAGGGAAAGTAGTGCCACTTAAACATCTCCCAGACATGACCACATGAGTTACTAGCTTTGTGTAAGAAATTCTGTGCATATTCAAGCTTGTATGTTTATGGAGGATACTTTTTCTTGATGAAACAGATTTGTGTTTTTCTCGGTATTGCAGCCTATGGAGACCAAGAAGGCTCTTGCCATGATTTTGATTGGAAGGGGCCTCCAGATGAGTGTAGCCAGTCTTGTAGGGAACATCCTGTATTTCACTGAATGTAAAATGATAATGATTGACCACTAAGACAGAAAATATGCAGCCAATTAAACTATGACATTCCCTCAATTGTAAGCTATATCTTGACTTCAGAGATGTTGAAGTGTGAAAAAAAGAAGTGGTGTCAGCATCAGTGAAATATGGTACTTTATTTTCTCATCATTCAGTGCCATCCGTACACTTGTCATCATTATGGATCTCATCAAGAATAAGTGATGGATATGTATGGTGTCAGGTGGGTACTGGGAATATTGGGGGGAATACTTTATAAAGTATATGATTATCTGACCACGACGCTGTACACCTGAAACTAATACAAAATAAAATCGAGTGTAAACTATAGTTGAAAATAAAATTTTAAAAGTGATGGCTCTAGTGACTTTCATTATGCCTGTTTATTCTGGAGAGAAAACGGCCCTAGAGCCTTGTGCTGTTGTTGGCCAAAAATAATGCCACACCTGCTCCAGTCTGGATTGATTTCCCTCAAGGTCTAGTGCACAGCTGTCATCCTGAGTCCCTTCACTATCAGTTTAGATAAAGTCTCTGCCTTTTTAACTGAGCTGCATCTTGTATGTGTTCTCTTTCTTAATTTACACCCTTATTATGGTGGAGCATATTCTCAAAAGGATTCTTGAGAAAGATGGATGAGAAGTTAATTTTTTGAGATTGTCCACTTATAAAAATGCTTTTATTCTGTTCTACCACTTGATGGTTGATTTGGATTAGTATAGAATTCTAGGTTGGGAATCATTTTCCTTAAGATTTTAAAAGTATTGCTCTCTTGCTTCTGGTGTTCAGGGTTGCTCTTGAGAAATCTGAAGCTATTCTGGTTCCTGGTCCTTTGGATGCAAAACTTTATTTTCCTTTTTGAAAGATTCCAGAATTTATCTGTGAAATTAAGTTCTTGGTTAGCCTGTTTTTGGTCATTGTATGCGACACCAAGTGGGCTCTGTGAGTCTGGAAACTTTATATTATTTGTTATGGAATTTTTCAGAATTATCTTATTGATTTCTTCCCTTTTAATTTTTCTGCTTTTACTTTCTTTTTGTTGTTGTTAATCCTCACTCAAAGATTAATTTTCCCATTGAGTCTTAGAGAGGGCAAAAGGGAGAGAGAGGGTGGGGAGAGAGAGAGAGAGGGAGAGAGAGAGAGAGAGAGAGAGAGAGAGAGAGAGAGAAAGACCAATTAGTTGCCTTCTGCACTTGCCCCAACCAGAGCTCCAGATCTGGGGATTGAACCCGCAATCCAGGTACATGCTCTTGACCAGGAATTGGACCAATCAGTTGCCTTCTGCACTTGCCCCAACCAGAGCTCCAGAGCTGGGGATTGAAACCGCAATCCAGGTACATGCTCTTGACCAGGAATTGGACCTGTGACCCTTTAGTGCGCAGTTGATGCTCTAACCCCTGAGCAATGCCAGCCAGGGCTGTTTTTACTTTCTTGAACTCCTGTTTATTTATTTATTTATTTATTTATCAATTCACTGGGGATTGAGCCCGAAACCCAGGCATGTGCCCTTGACCGGAATCGACCCCGGACACTTCAGTCCGCAGGCCGACACTCTATCCACTGAGCCAAATCAGCCAGGGCATGAACTCCTGTTTTTTATTTGCTGGATTTCTTGGTTCTCTAATTTTTCTCAACAGTGTTTTGTAGTTTTCAGTGCAAGTTTTGACATCTTTTATCCGATTTTTCTTTAAGTATTTCATATATTTTGATGCTATTGTGAATGGTATTTAAAAAAATTTTCAACTTCTGGTTGTTCATTGCTAGCATGTAGAAATATGTTTGATATTTATATATTCATCTTGTATCATACAGAGTGATGAAACTTATTAGTTCTAGTAGATTTTTTAAAGATTTAATTCGATTACCTACCTAGACAATAATGTTTTCTGGGAATAAAACCAGTTCTGCTTCTTTGTTTCAACTTGGATGCCATTTATTTCTTTTTCTTGCTTGATTGCTCTGTATAGAACCTCTAATAACTATTGACTAGAAGTGGTGAGAGACATCCTTGACTTGTTCATGGTATAAGGGGGAAAGCATTCAGTCTTTCAACATTAGGTGTGGTGATAGCTCACTGTAGGTGTTTTTTGTTTTGTTTTTGTAGATGCATTTCATCAAGTAGAGGAAATCTCCTCTGTCCCTTATTTGCTGAAATTTTAAAATCAAGAATGGATATTAGATTTTGTCAAGTGTTGTTGTTGTTTTTCTGTATCTTAGTTATTTGTATGATTTTTATTGTTTGTTTGTCAGTATGGTGAATTCAATTGATTTTCTTTTTGAATGTTAAATCAACTTTACATTCTGGGAGGAAAATTCCACTTGGCTATGATATATAATCCTTTTAATATATTTTTGGATTTTGTTTGCTAAAATTGTAGAAATTTTGCATTTATGTGCATGGTAGATATTGGTTTATAGTTTGATGTCTTTTCTTGTAATATATGATATTGATGGCAGGATAATGTTTCCCTGATCAAATGAGTTCCTTCAGTTTTCGGGAAGAGTTTGTGTTGAATTAGAACTATTGTTATTATTAGTGGTAGTGTATGTTTGGTAAACATGGAGTTTCTACTGTGAAAATATTTTAAACTACAAAATAAATTCATCCCTGTTATCTATTTCTTCTCGAATTCAAGTGTCTTATCTTTGGGTCTCTCCAAGAATTTTTTCATTTTATAAAGTTGTCATGTTTATTGGAAAAAAAGTTAAAAGGATAACATTCTCTGCTTATCCTTTTAATATTTATAGAATCTGTGGTGATGTTGCCTCCCTCATAATTAATGTTATTAATTTGTAGTTTCTCTTTTCCTGATCCATCTGGATAGAAGTTTATCAGTGTTATTGATTTTTCTCATTGAACCAGCTTTAGGTTTCATTGATTTTTTGCTATCATTTTTCTGTTTTCCATTTCATTATTTCCTCCTCTTTATTATTTCCTTTATTTTGCTTTGGGCTAAATTTTTAAATTTATTTTTATTTTTTAGTTTCTGAAGGTAGAATCTTAAGTAATTGATTTGAGACCTTACTTCGTTGCTAATGTAGGTTTAACAGCATACCACAAATTTGAGATGCTTTCTTTTCACTTTTATTCAGTTTAAAATACTTTCTAATTTTCTTTTGATTTCTTCTTTGACCTATAGATTATTTAGAAGTACATTGTTTAATTTCCAAATATTTAGGGATTTTTTTCTGATATCTTTTCGTTATTAATTTCTAATTTAATTCCATTTTGGTCAGAGAACATACTTTGTATGACTTCTTAACCTTATTGAGATTTGTTTTATAACTCTGTCTTTGAGTTATATGCTACATGCATTTGGAAATAATGTTCATTTTACTATTACTGGTTAGTGTGTACACGTCAATTAGAAATTGCTAGTAATGATGGAGTACCAACTAGGTCAAATTGGTTGATAGTAGTGTTCAGATTTTTTTTATATTCTGATTTTACATATGTACTGATTTTCTGTTTTCTTATTTCACTATTTTTTGAGAGGTATATTTAAGCTTTTGACAATAATTGTGGGCCTGTCTCCTTCAACTTCTATTAGTTTTTGCTTTTTATATTTGGAGGCTCTATTATTAGGTGCATAAATGTTAAATTTATTTCCTCTTGATGAAATTGACCCTTTTTTTCATTATGGAATGTCTTTTCTTTGGTGATATACTTTTCTGTGAAATCAACTTTGATATTAATATGGCCTCTGGCTTTGAGTATTAACATGACATATCTTTTCACACTTTTTTACATTTAACCAATTTATATATCTGTATTTAAATTGTGTTCAATGTAGCCAGAATACAGTTGGTTCTTGCTTTTTTTCCAACTTGATTAGGGTCTTTAGACCATTTACATTTAATGTTATTGTTGATGTGGTTAGGCTTAGTTCTTTCATCATAATGCTTGTTTTCTATTTGTCCTATATGTACATTGTTTCTTTCACTCTCTTTTCTACCTTTTTTTGTTTTAATTGAATAATTAAAAGAAATGTAAATCTCCATTATTGGAGTATTAGCTATACATTGTTGTTTTGCTATTTTATTTAGCTTTACAACAAATGCTTTGTTTTTGTTTATCTTGGGATGTCTTTATTTGCCTTAATTTTTGAGTTATCTCTGCTAGATATTGGATTCATGGTTGACATTCATTTTTCTTTTGGTACTTGGAATATGATGCCCCCACTGTTCTCTGGTCTCCATTTGTTTCTGATGATAAGTCATCTGTTAATCTTGTAGTTCCTATGTATGTGATGAGTCATTTTTCTCTTACTGCTTTAAAGATTTTCTCCTTATCTTTGGCTTTCAGTATTTGACTATGACATGTCTAAATATGATATCTTTGTGTTTATTCTACTTAGAGTTCATTGAGCTCCTTGGAAGTGTAGATTAGTTTTTTTCTCATCAAATTTGAGACATATTCAGCTATTACTTCTTTTAATATATTTTCTCTTTCTCTCCTTCTGGTACTTCCATTATGTATATGTTGGTATGCTTAATGGTGTCTCACATTTTTCTAAGGCTTTGTTCATTTTCTTTATTCTTTTTTTCTGTTTCTCAGATTACATAATCTCTACTTATTTACCTTCAATTTCATTGATCCTTTTTTTTTATCAACTCAGATGAGCCTTGTTAATGATACATTTAATTTGGTTATTGTATTTTTCAACTTCAGGATTTCCATTTGGTTCTTTTTAAAAAAAATCCATCTTATTGATATTTTCTATTTGATGTGTTATGGTCATAATACTTTCCTTTAATTCTTCAAATATGGTTTCCTTTAGTTCTTTGGACGTCTTTAGAACAGCAGTTTTAAAGTCTCAGTCTACTATGTCTAACATCTGTGCCCCCTCAAAGACAGTTTCTATTGTCTGCTTTTACCCCCTCCCCCAGTGCACTCATGTTTCTTTGCATGTCTCATAATTTTCGGTTGAAAACTGATCATTTTAGATAATACTGTAGCAAATATGGATACTGATTCTCCCTCTCCACCCCAACCAGGGCCTGTTTTTGTTTATATATACTCATTTATATGTGTTTAATGACGAGGCTGAACTAATTCTGTTAAAATCTCTTGTCTTTGCAGTATGCAGTTTATGTCTCTGCTCCGTTTTTCCTTCTTGTTTTTATCTACGAGCTTGGCTTCCTAGGGATTCCCCATAGGTCAACATAAGCCACTTATTGGTCAAAAGTTGTGCTTATGCTCTTTCAACCAGTTAGATTTTCACTCTTTACTGTTGGAATTTGCCTGTGGCTTGGAGACTATTTTCACAGTTCAGAGGGTTTACAATTTTGTCCTATGCTGGTGACTGGTATCTGGGATCTTTCCTCTCTGGTCACTCCTGAGAGGATGCAGCCCTGGGCATGTGCACCGTCTTCCAGACCAGCAGAGAGGAATGTGATTATAAGCCTAGCTTCCTAGGATCATTGTAGTTTATTATTCAGTCAATGTTTGGTCTGAGGTTATGCTTAAACTCCTACAGCCAGTAAGGCCCTTTGCTGATGGGTTCATGTGGGGGAATGCATTTAAGAATGCTCCACATCTAGCTCTGATTATTCCCAGTGAGTGTTGCCTAACACATGTGCCAGGCTTCTGGATTCCCAGGGATGAGTGTGATTCCAGGAGGGCCCTTCTTCATTGTCCCTTTCCCTGATTCTCTCTATTAAACTTAAGACTCGTGTGCCATTTTGCGTGTTGCTACTAGTTTCATGGAATTACCAGTCCTCTCTTAATTGCTTGCCACCAGGTTCTTCATTGTTTTCAACAATGTCCTTAGTCATGATTTTCTCCATGCTCTGTTCTAGACAACATTAGTTCTCTGATGGCTTCTGAGACTGTTATCTTAATAACCAATTACTCAAATAACTTTGAAATTGGCTTAAAAAATCATTTTCATCTTGAAGGGCGTTTGCTGGTTTCTTTGTGAAAGAGCTGCATTTAATACCAGTCTTTGCAGGTGACACTCATCATGATCTCCCCTACTCAAATTTATCACTGGGCCTGGTTGCAAAGAATAATTCAGAAAGGATATTCAAGTAAAATCTGCAGACATCTCGTGATTATTTCTGGTCTTACGTTTCTCATCGTTCATAACCTGATGGCCACTTATGACAGATATAGTTGGGCCTTGACTTACGAGTGTCCCGACTAACGAGTTTTTTGAGATACCAGCTGTCTCTCGGCCGATTTTTTGCATTGAGTTGATAGAGTAATTTGAGTTAATGAGCTCCTTAACGAGCTCCTTAACGAGCTCTGTCTCGGAACGAATTAAACTCGTAAAAATCGATGCAGGAGAAACGGAAGTACGCCAAGTCAGGATGATCTGAAATTAAACCTGGATGCTTTGGACTTTTGGGCCTTTGGGCCTTTTTAAAGTTTCTTGAGCATTTTTAAATAGAAATAAATTTGGGTTTCACAAAAACAAACAAACAAAAACAAAACAAAACAATGAAGAACCTTGTGCGGAACCTTTCCACCACTGCACCAAGGTTGGAGGTGGGGACAGAAGCTCACATCTCCCAGAGCTACACCTCCACTCTGTGCATGGGCACTGGGGAAAGAATGGTAGCCCCTGGTTTTCTCAGTTTTCCTCTCCATGCATGTAGCCTCTATTGTACAAGCAATGAGAATTGGAGGGAGGTGATTGAAGCCCCATTTTTCTTGACCCCTGTCAAGCATCTGTAGAGCCCTTTTCCTATTAGTAGGATCTGTGTTAGGGAAGGAATTCCTAGTCCCTCACTTGTACCGGAGTTTCTTCAGCATGGAGCTGGGAAGAAGAGGTGGGGCAGGAAGGGAAGATGAAGACTCTGGGGGCTTGCCCCACCTAGGGAAGAATTGTAGCTCTAGGCTGGGAGCTGGGGAGACCTCCTTCTTGCAGTAGAGCTTCTTCTGTAACTTAGAACTGGGCAGGTCATGGATCAAGTGCCACAGACTCTCGCTATTGTTATTGAGATTTAGTAGGTATTATTTTATAAATGTTTCTATTTTTTCTATATGCACTTAGGACAACTTCCAGAGATGTTAAATGTTATTTTTTCCTTCTATAATTTTTACCAGTTAAGTGGTCGTTTTTTGGGGTGAGAGATTTTGCTGTGCTCACACAGCTATTACAGAAGTTCTGCCTCTTCTTCTTATCATTCTTTAACTTTAAATATACCTTTTTTCTCTTTGCTTAAGCTTTAACTTTTAAATATACTTTTAGAATAGTTTTAGATTTATGGAAAATCTACAGAAATACTACAGAGAGTGTCTCTATACTCCTCACCCAGTTTTCCTGATTGCTAACATCTTAGATTACTATGGTATGTTGGTCACAATCATCCAGAGGCTATGGTAAGGGGCCACTACTCAGAAGGGCGGAAGACAAAAGAACTCCCAGGGGGACGGAGGACTGGACAGGGGCCTTATGTGTAGGTGATGTTGCTCAGCAGCCAGTGGAAGGTCTGGTTCTGAGAGCTGTGAAAGACAGCAGGGGCTTGGGATCTTTATAGTTACGGGGTTAATCTAATCTATGAGTGGCAGATGTTAGGTGAAGTTTTGGGAGTATGCAAAGCAAGCAGGTTCTAAATGGCTAAAAATCTGCTCATTTGGGCTATGTTTAAAATAATAGGATATGTTAAATTTTGAGTTTTGTGTCGGCAAGCTTTACAACCTGTTATGAAGAAGTAAACAACTTAGGGGCCAATCTATAGGGGCATCTATGGCTCATTTCTAGAACACAGGATTCCATTCAGAATGACACATCACACTTAGTCATGTCTTCTTGGCCATCTGTCATCTATGAAAATTTCTCAGACTCTCAAGCCACTGCCCTTGATAGTTTTGAAAAGTACCAGGCAGGTATTTTGTAGAATGTCTCTCAATTTAGGGTTGTCCAATGTTTTTCTCTTGATGAGATTGGGTTATAGATTTTTACAAGAATACCCCAGAGGTAAAGTGCCATTCTCATCATATTAAAAAGGTACATGACTTATCACTGTTGATGTTGACCTTGACCACCTGACTGAAGTCATGTCTCTTCAATTTCTCCACTGTAAAGGTACTCCCCTTCCTCTTTTCATACTCTGTTCTTTGAAAGCAAGTGACAAGCTCAGCCCATACTCCAGAGTGAAGAGTTAAGCTCCACCTTCTTATGGGGAAATCTATATTTGAAATTTTATTTGGAATTCTGTATGGAAACTTTGTTTCTTCTCCCTAATTTATTTAGTTACTTAATCACAAATTTATATAATCAGACTAATAGATTCTTCCTATATAATGAAGCGGTAATATGCAAATTGACCGTCACACCCTCACATAAGATGGCCGCCCCCATGTGGGCACAAGATGGCCGCCACAAGATGGCTGGCAAGGGAGGGCAGTTGTTGTTGATCAGGTCAGCAGGGGAGAGCAGTTAGGGGGCACCAGGCTGGCAGGGGAGGGCAGTTGGGGGCGATTGGGTTGGAAGGGGAGGGCAGTTAGGGGCAATTGGGCCAGCAGGGGAGCAGTTAGGCATCGATCAGGCTGGCAGGAGAGTGGTTAGGGGGTGATCAGGCTGGCAGGCAGGCAGGCAGGCGAGCGGTTGGGAGCCAGCAGTCCCAGATTGTGAGAAGGATGTCCGACTGCCAGTTTAAATTGGCAGTCGGACATCCCCCAACGGGTCCCAGATTGGAGAGGGTGCAGGCTGGGCTGAGGGACACCCTCCCCCCCTCAGTGCACGAATTTTGTGCACCAGGCCTCTAGTTTATTTTATAAATTGGGTGCTACATGATTTATTTTGTTTGCTCAAATTGTTCCAGCTTTAGCCATTGGAAGCTTTTCAGGTTGGCTCCTGTGTGCCTTTGACATGCCTGCATTTACAAAAATATTATTTTAATGTCACTTTCTTATATTGCCATTATAAGATGCTCCAAGCTCATTTTGTATATCCTTGCCCCAACCCTAGAATCAGTTATTTCTCCAAGGAGCTCTTTTTGCTTTTATTAGAGAATGATATCAGAACCAAGATATGAACTCTAGGCATTATTAATCTTTTTTTCTCTTTGCTTAAGCTAAAAATAGTTGTAGTTTAATTGAGAAAGCTGCCTCAGCTGGTCTTTCATTCAGTAAATACATATTGAATGCTAAGCTCTGTACTTGGGTTCATGTTTTTAGTTATTTAAAACTTCATCTAAGTAGAATTTAACTTTTTATGCATAGTAATTAGAAACTCATTCACAATTTAATGTTATTTAGTAAAGAGTTATAATTAAATTGTAGATAGGGTCATACAATTATTATTGCTGGGCTAAAATCATTCTCTTTATTTTATGTACTCCTTCATTTGCCGATTATAATAACAAATGCTTATTATTGGGAGCAAAAATATGGATGAATATTGATTTGAGTCACTAAATGCTCATCAAATAATTTTTCAGTGTTCACGTGGAAAATGTCAAACACAAAAATAAAATATTATAAGGACCCATTAGCCAACTTCAACAGTTTGAGCTCATGTCCAATCTTAATTCATCTGAACCTGACATTTTTTTTCTTGATTAGCAAATCATTTTTGAACTTGAAGTCGATTTCACTGCTTTTTTTGTGACTCAGACACACATAATGGAGGAAGCTTAAATAAATGCTAAGGAACATGTCACAGTTGGCCCTTTTAAAGGCCAATGAGTGACTAATTGTCATTCTCCTTCAGAAGATGAAAGATACATGCCCCAGAATATTAAAAGCCTGTGGGTGGAATGACACCAAGAATGTTTGTGACAAGTGAGAATTTGAAAAAAAAGGGGGTTCACTAATCCAGACTACAGAACTCAGATCCCACTCTTCTTGAATAGCAGGCACGTGCTCATCTTAAAAGCATGCCCACTCACACTGGGGCTGGCAGGCTTTCAGGAGCCAAATATATCAAGTATTTTCCAATTCTGTCTGGGTTCAGGTTTTTCAGATCAGTCAAAAATACCTATTGCCAGAATTTCTTGTGAACTTCTCAAAATTTCACATCTGGTTTAGGCCATAGTGAATGAGTATAGCTCTAGACGTGAAGATGGAACTTTGAAATTTGTAGACTGAGATTTGCAGACTGTGGGATGAGATGTGTGGACTCAGTCGTTCAGTGAACGTTTCTTAAGCACCTACTGTGGGCCAGGGGGTTGCTATGGACACAGTGTTGGATGGGATGCACATAGATCCTGCTACATGGGGCTTGCAATACAAGGGTAAAAGGGAATAGTCACTATGAATCACACAAATTGCTAATTACAATTGAGATGATGTTGTGAGGGATAGAAAAGGGTGCTGAAAATTTAGGCATTCCTGATTTTGTATAGGGCAGCCGTGGGCAAACTATGGCCCGCGGGCCAGATCCGGCCCGTTTGAAATGAATAAAACTAAAAAAAAAGACCGTACCCTTTTATGTAATGATGTTTACTTTGAATTTATATTAGTTCACACAAACACTCCATCCATGCTTTTGTTCCGGCCCTCCGGTCCAGTTTAAGAACCCATTGTGGCCCTCGAGTCAAAAAGTTTGCCCACCCCTGGTCTAGGGTGTCAGGGAAGATATGCGGAGGAAGTGATATTAAAGTAGGACCTATATGATAAATTGGAGTTGGTGAAGCAAGGTGTGTGTGTGTGTGTGTGTGTGTGTGTGTGTGTGTGTGTGTGTGTTGGGGGTGGGTGTGCGGGAACTGGGACTATCCAAGCCCAGTATATCCTCAATATATTTGGTTAATACATTAACTTAAGATCAGTTCAACCCCAGTATTCAAGGGGATGCTACCCACAAACGTTCTGTGATGGGAACAAGCCGAACATGTCTGAGGCAGCATGGCTGGAAGGTGGTATAGGAGTGAGGCAGGCAGGCAGGCTCCAGACCATGGTTAAGCTCTAGGCTGTAGTAAGAAGCCTGGATTTTATTCTTAACATGGAGGGAAACCCCACAAGGCTTCAGAACAGGGTTTTTCAGAGTTGTTCACCATGTGTAAGCCCATTGGTAGAGGTCAAGACTGAAGCAGGAAGACCAGGTGGGGCTTACAGGGAAGGCTCAGATGAGAGGTTTTGTGACTTGGTGATGCAGAGAAGTGGGTAGATTTGAGATCTAATCCATAGAATTTTAGTCTAGTGGCTTTCAAATTTTTTTGACTGTTACCTACTGAAAGAAATATAATTTGCATTGTGGGCTCAGTGCACAAATATGTGTGTGTGTATATGTGTATGAAATGAAAATTTTACACAGCGCTGTGTTTACTACTGGCAAGGCACACTGATCTATTTCATGCCATGCCATGCCATGCTATGTGTGCTTGTCATGTGGTTGAGGTGGGTGGAGACTGTTATGCGATTTTATGAACCATGCTAAGGAATCAGGATCTTTGTCCTGTACAAAGTGGGGTATCTCCAAAGTTTTAAGCAGATTTATTCTTTGAGAGAAAAAGGAAGCACAGAAAAAAAGCTCTGTGTCCTGGCCAGGTAGCTCAGTTGGTTAGAGTGTTGTCTGGATATGCCAAGGTGCAGGTTTGATCCTTGGTCAGGGAACATACAAGCAGCCCTGCATCAGTAAATGGAACAACAAATCAATGTTTCTCTCTCTCTCTCTCTCTCATCAATTAAAAAACAGAAGAGCTCTTTGACAGGGAACATAAGACAATTTCTCCAGGTCTCTCCTTTTTCCTCCTTTTCTTCTTTGTTTTTGGCAGGGGTTGGCACCCTTCTTTAAAAAATGTAATCCTTTGTTTGTTTTCATTGTTATTTTTTCCTTGCATATAGTAAAGCAGATATTTCTTACTAAAATAAATGTATTTCAAAAATATGAAACGAAGAATGTAAAAGTGCCCAGTATTTCAACTCTCACTCCATTCTTTTAACAACTAGATCAATGCTAAATTTATTAGTGTGCTGAAAACTTTAATGATCCTTACCTCAGCACATATGTGTTTAGTAAGATGGGCAATAAAAGTACTCATAAAATTCTCTTGTAAAATTTTCAAAGTAGATTAAAGTGAATTATTGAATTTGAATCCCAGATTTTTTGTGTCTGTTAAAAAGGTTATTTACATATTTAATTTTGCTTTCCTGGTAAAACAGATTGGCAACCAATTATATTCAGCATTAAAAGTGTCATTTATGTTGTCCTAGTTCAACTCATTTTTATGTGTTTATAATTCTCAGTATGTCTTCTTTTACCTTTTAACCTATATTTACACCTTACTTTTTTTTTTTTTTTTTTACTATTCCTGGAGTGTAACAGTTATTATGGGCTAATTTATGCTGTGGTTAACAACTTCAACTCTCAGTGGACTGAATTAAAAAAGGTCAATTTCTCATTCACTCTACATGTCCAGCACCGGTTTCAGGGGCATTGTTTCTTGTGAGGGGAAAATAACCTCATATAGACAATATGTAAATAAATGTGCATGGCTGTGTTATCAATAAAACTTTATTTAAAAAAACAGATGGTGGGCCAGATTTGCAGGCTGTGGTTTGCCAACCCCTGTTCTGAGGAACAGAGGAGAATAACCCATTGTGGGATCAGTAAGAAAGGAGGAGGGCTTGTTGAGATAAAGTCAGTGTGCTGGGGGATGGTGTTTGCCCACCAGGCCTCCCAATGAGGTCACAGCACTGGAGTGTGGTGGCCCTTCCCAAGGGAAACCCAATGGGACCAAGGTGCACTTGGCACTTGGAAGTTTTGCATCTGGGGAGTCTGGGGTGCAGAGACATTTGGAGTTAAGGTCCTTACGTAGAGATGTCCCATCTTCCAGCCTCAGATTTAGCCACAGGCAGAATGCAAACTGTAAGATGTTCAGTTCAGTTCCTCAGGGCTGTGAGGCGGAAGCTGGACTTGATACCAGGCCAGCGATTAATTACTACAACCCTTCTGGGCAAAGCTCCCTGCTCTTGGGTTCACGCTTCGGGGAATGCAGCCTTTGTGCCCAGAGAAACAGCTCCTAAAAGGAGATGGTGTGAGATGGCTCCCTGGGGTTGTTTTTTCTCTTTCCAGGAATTCCTGGACCCACACCACACACCTAAATGCACTTGGAGTCAAATAGTAGGCCTGAGCATGTGCCTGGAATGGGTACTGTGACACACAGGCGCCGTGGAGGATGGATATACAGCGCTCCTGCTGTCCTTGGCAGGGAAGAGGCCTTTTTCCTGCAGCAGGATAGGTCATGGCACCTGGTCCCTCTATGCCTGGGCCCTCTCCTCTGCTCTGTTAATGGAAATCATCCTGACTCTCCAAGGACCACACCCAGTGTTCTTCTCTATCGAGACTGACTCTTCCAGTCAAGAATATTTTCCCCTCTTGTGGACCTCCTCAGCCCTTTGTACTTGGAGAGCTCGAGGCAGCTTGTATGACAATGACTAGGGTACCAGTCTGCCTCCTGGAGTGCATTATAAACTCTTAGAACATATGGTGGTTTATCCATCCTTAGATTCTAGCTTCTGGAGGGAACACAATATATTGGCAAGCCAGCATGATGTTTTGCAAAGGACATACAGTTTGGAGGTCTGCCAATGACTTCCTCTGTAACCTTGTGTAAGTTATTGGACTGATTTGAGCGTCAATAACCTCATCTGTAAAATGGGCCTAGTAAAACTAGCCATAGGTATATCCTGATAATTACAGATAAAATAGACATGAAGCTTGTGTACCTATGCTATTGTTGGCAGCTTGGCTGTTGCTGACTTGATAAAGTATCTCATTAAAAGGAGCTGGGGCATATGTGGGGGATCTGGTTGAGTTCATTGGACAAATTCTGAAAGTTCAGCATTGCATTTGTTTTCTGTAACCTGAAGCGCCATCAATGCTAAGGTTCTCTCTTCTTTTATGTACCTCTAAACCTTAGAATCTCCAGGAAAGCTTTCACACATCTCGATTTCCAGGCCATACCCCAGACCAATTACATCAGTAATTTGGGATTTAAGCATGGGCTTTTCCCATTCATTCATTTTCCACCTTATTTATTTTTTATCAGTATTAGCAAAAACCAGACTTCTCAGATGAAGCCAGTGTGTAGTAAAATTGACAACCACTGCACTAAAAGAAATATTGCTCCATTCATTATATGATGATTCAGTGCATCCTTATCACTGGCATTTTTTGTTTTGTTTTGTTTTGTTTTGTTTTGTTTTTGTTTATAGAGCCCTTTTTCTTAACTCTCGAGGCGTTTCCCACCCACCTCTTGCATCAGAAGGGTCTCTATAGGCCACTGGTACAGCTGGGAGATGTCACATTTCTGCCTTGCCCTGCCTGGTGCACAGTCCCCAAGCGTGCAGTGGGGGGCTCCTGGACTCAGGCTCAATGGTAGGGAAGGGGCATAACAGCTGAGTCTGCCCTGAGGGTACTTCTCAGCTCAGTCCTGGAGAGGCAGAGGTCGGCCTTGATTTCAGTCCTGATTGCAGAGATGACCAAGTGGAGAATGGTGTCCTTTTTAGAAAGGACTAAATATGAAATATGGCAGATCATATACTAAATGATAAATCTGCTTCGAAGGAGGTGGTCACCAGTGTCTCAGCTGGGCAGCGAGCGCGAGGGCTGTGTTTGACTCCAGCAGACAAGGAAGAACTCACAGCTCTAGGAGCAGCCTGGACAGTCATCACCGCTATCCAATATTCCTGATGGAAGGGCTTCCTGAGGGGCAGTGTTTTCTCTGCTCAGACTTGCTTGTGCCTTGGAAAAGAGCCCAGGCTTCTGAGTCAGTTATGGCTTTGAATCCTGGCTCCAGCACGTGTTAGCTATATGAGTTGAAGCAGACCCCTTAGTGTTTCAGAGCCTCAGTTTGCTCACCTGTCGAATGGGAATGACAGCAGTAGGTACCCCCGAGGATTGTTGTGCGGAGTCAGCAAGTTACCGCAGGTGAAGTTCACAGGAGTCAGGCACAGGGGCACAGCCAGCCAATGGCAGTGATTGCTTTTCTTAGTGCTCTTGTGCTGTGGGGGTTGTTCTCATTGTGATTTCTTGTCCTCCTTGTTTGGAACGGGTATTGAGGACACTGAGGAGGAAGGCCATACTGCCTGGGGGGAGGTGACATTTTCCCCAGGGGTCTTTGAAGAAACTGTGTTCCCTGTCTTTAGAGTCTCTTCAGAATGAGCACATCTCTCGGTAGCCACTTCCTTCTAATGATATAATGTGGGTTCTCGTTGGTTATTTTAGTCTGTTCTCTTATTTAAGAAAAG
This sequence comes from Myotis brandtii, assembly GCF_000412655.1. NCBI lineage: Eukaryota > Metazoa > Chordata > Mammalia > Chiroptera > Vespertilionidae > Myotis > Myotis brandtii. Next base: position 10,945,037 of record NW_005356042.1, read on the forward strand.
TTACCCCCCTGGTGACTCTAAAGAAAGCCTTTCAGCAACCACATATGCTCAATTTCTGAAGTGGTTGGGCTCTCAAGATTTAAATTTATACCAGAAGTAGTTTTCCAAGTTGTATTCCCAGGCCAGCCCACCGAGGTCTTCACTCGCTGATGCCGCAGAATAATAGTGCTAATCAGAGTCCTGTATGGGCTGCAGCCTGCCCTTGTTTGTATGTTGGTCCAAGAGGAAGATGCATCTTGGATCCCAGGTAGAAATGCCAGGGATATGCGTTCCCACCAGCAACAACTCCCTCAGAGGCCATGTTGAGCGGATGGGTAGATAGTCCAGAGCAAAGTGCCCTTAACATTTGAAGACATTAGCAGAGCACCGAGTTCCTTTCTCTGGTAGAAGACCACGTACTCATTGCTAGAGTATTTCCTGTTGGAGCAAATGAAAGCGACCACCACGTTCCTTGGAGGCATTGATATGCATGGGTTGTTTTTGCACTGCCTAGTCCTAAATAGTGACTGTCTACAAAGGTGGCACGAATTAGCATCACATCTTCATGGGCAAACCTGGTCCCTAGTTTTTGTTTCCTTGATTCATTGGTTTCCAGGCACTTAGAGTTCAGGTGACCTTCAGTGAATTCCAGGTTCCAGCATGGAATCTGGGTGTCTACAGGGCGGGGCGTGGTTAAGGGAAGTGGAGGGAGCTCCCTGAGCTAGGTGAGTGCCTTCACCCCCTTAGTCTGCACAGTTTCAGGGCCCTGGAGAAACCCATATTTTCTCTCCTCCCATCTTCATTTGTGACCTGCCCGTTTCGACCTAAATGTCCTCTTGCTGTATAATTAGAGGCCAATAGCTTTACAGTTGTGAGGCATGGGCGACAGGGACATTTCTGTGAAAGGATTCAGCTCTGGTAATATGGACGATGCTTTTGAAACTCCTCCCTCAACAGGGCTGAGAGGCAGAGATGCCAGGGGAGGGCTGGGGTGGGAAGAAAGGTGACGAAGGCAGACCTCGGCCACTTCTTGGTTTCCCCTTGGGCTGATTCTGCTGTTATAATCTCTGCACAGACAGAAACAAGCTGTGAGCAAGGTGCTTCCTGTCCTTCATGACTGCACAGCATGAAGCTCATCTGGATGGCCTCCTTGTTTCCTGTTGTTATGTCTAGGCGGGGGTGGTGGTGGTGGTGGTGGTTCAGAATTGGGGTCCCAGATAACCTTGTGTTAGTCCAGGCAGACTGGGTACAGATGCTTGTTTGTCTCAATTCTGAGTTGTTGGCTGGTCCCCATGTTGGGAAAGCAGGAACTGCCTGTAGAGCTAAAAACAATGTAGGATTCTCAAAATTTAGTGCGTACCAGTGATTCCTGGTCTTGTAGAAATGAAGACTCATAGAGATCCTATTCCTAGGTGATGATGCAGAAAATTAAAATGAAGATCATGATGATCTTGGCTTGTGTCAAATCCCTACCACATGCTGGGTATAATCATTTAATATAGCTACCCTGAACCAGTCTTATTCCTAGTCCTATTTACAAATGGGGAAACTGAGGTTCTGAGAAGTCCAGGCTCTTGTTCCTAACTTCCTTCAGCAGGTCTGGGGCAGGGCCCAGGAATCTGCATTTTTATAAACATCCCCCCTCTGCCCCCCCAGAGAGCCCTCAGTTGCTGGCTTCAGAGACATTGCCCTGGACCTGACACTCAAGGTTGGGGGGACAGGACAGGAGTGTGTCTGTCATGTTCAAAGCTGTGTCTTTGGGGTCTCACCTTGGCCAGGAACATAACAGGTGCTCAGTCAATACTTACTGAAGGAGTGAAAGAGTGTTCTCTTCAAAGGAGTCCCTTGGGAGTTCCTTATGTCATCAAGCCCAGAACTTGTGCTCTGACCACTTTGGTCTCATTGCCAAGAATAATTCCATCTGGTTTCCTGGTTTTGCTCCTGGAACCTGCATTGTTTCCTGGCCCCAATCCTTGTCTTCTTTGTACCGTCCCCATATCTCTAGATACCAGGCCCTCCCTTGCTCTTGTCAGTACCTTTCTTAGGTACTGGGCTTCTGTCTCCAACACAGGCCTGGCTACTGGGACTCTCGTACTTGGGCAGGCTTTACTGATGACGCCTGCAGGTCCACTATTCTGGGTTCCCCATCCTGCCAGGCAGCACCACCTACCATCTGCTGCTGGGGCCTTGGGTGTCAGGCTATACCAGCTAGACTGGATGTCCGGTTCCTTCAGATGCATCCTTTCTCCAGAGTGGCCGATTCTACACCTGAGCCTGGCCACCTTTCCAGCCTGCCTTGCCTCAGAGCGGTAAGTCACTGCTGTTCAAGATGGTTAGGTGATCTTAAGTGCTGGAGTGGTTTAACGCTTAGCCCTTAAATAAGCACTCTAACTCTTAAAGCCTGTTTCCACATCTGTAAAGTAGGTATGAGGGTCCTAACCTCACCTTCAGTGGGGAGATGTGAAGAGTAGGTGGAATTGTGCATCAAAGGTGCTTTTGTTTCCCATCTCTCTTCGCCTAATTAACATCTATCCATTCCTTGGAGGCAAGAAGTGGCTTCTGAGCCACTTTAGTATCAAGGTGGCCATGAGTTTATCACTGTTTTAATTTACATGACAGTTTGCCATCTGTCTTGAAACAAGTTGTGAGTTTTACTTACAGATTATCTTGACAATGAGTATTGTACATTAACATTTCATTTTAAATTAGGCCCCTCGTTTTGTGCAAAGAAAAAACAAAACCCACTTCTCACTCCTCGTGTAGCACAGTATAGCAGTAAGAGCATGGGCTTAGGGTAGGTATGAGGGTCCTAACCTCACCTTCAGTGGGGAGATGTGAAGAGTAGGTGGAATTGTGCATCAAAGGTGCTTTTGTTTCCCATCTCTCTTCGCCTAATTAACATCTATCCATTCCTTGGAGGCAAGAAGTGGCTTCTGAGCCACTTTAGTATCAAGGTGGCCATGAGTTTATCACTGTTTTAATTTACATGACAGTTTGCCATCTGTCTTGAAACAAGTTGTGAGTTTTACTTACAGATTATCTTGACAATGAGTATTGTACATTAACATTTCATTTTAAATTAGGCCCCTCGTTTTGTGCAAAGAAAAAACAAAACCCACTTCTCACTCCTCGTGTAGCACAGTATAGCAGTAAGAGCATGGGCTTAGGAGACAGTGTTGGGTTTCATTCTGGTTCAGCCATGTGACCAACTCATTTAACCCCTCCGAGCCTCAGTTGCTACATCTGTTAAGGGGGACAATGGCCTCTCCTGGGTTTGTCAGGGTGCCAGTGCGTGGGAAGGCACCCCACATGAGCCGGACAGCTGAAGCACATTGCACATGCAGGCAGAGCTGGGCACCTCTGCGCCTCTCTGTGAGGGCCTTACAGCACTGTTAGGCCTTTCAAGTGAGAAACTTATTAGCAGCAGACTTGCCCAATGCACCCCTGGGTTTGCCTCCACAAAACCACATGGGATAACTCTTTTAAGAGCCATGTCACATTCTACATGTCAGGGATTTCTAGTATAAGACAGAGACTCCTCTGCCCCCCATGTTTACTTGCTTGCTTTGTACTTTGCAAACTTGCAATTAACTAATCATTCATTTTAATTATTTATTTTCTGTGTTCCATGTATCCTAGTAATCCCCAAGGGGCCTCGTCTCTCTTCTTCACTGCTCCACATCCCCAGCAGGTCTCATGAATACTTCTTGCACCCCCGAGAGTGGAGGAGACCCGAGAAGGGATCTGGCTCAATCTCCAGTTTGCCACAGGGTTTTCTTTCCATTGCTCCCAAGGAGGTAAATCAGCCTCCTTTGAAGCTGCTCTGGTGGAATCTTGGACAAGGGCTGGGTGCTCTTGACCACCCCGTCTCAGGATACCACTGTCTTCACTGACCTTCCTTTGCTGCAGTGGCTGTGTTCAGTGCATCGTCATTGGAGTGTCTTACTCTGTTGCTATGAGGAAATTCATCTCCCTCTGGCCCGATTGCTGTCTTTTTATAATATGGGGCCCACCAAAAACAGTGAGGTGGGAAAGAGAATTGATGATACTCAAGGTCATCATAGAAGACACACAGACAGTCCAGGGCAGTAGGTAGCTCATGAAGGTGAAGTTGCTGGGCATAATGTTGGATAGTGAGAGTGGCTAGCCTCTGCATTCTGTGTCATCTGGGCTGTCTTTATATTCATCCATCCCTACATCTATATATCCCTTTGTCCATCCATCCATGCATCTGTCCATCCATCCATCCATTCAACCTTCCATTCATTCACCCATCCATCCACCCACCCACCTACCCACCCATTGATCACTCCATTCATGTAGTTTTAATTTAATACCTATGTATGCCAGGAGCCATACTAAGTACTGGCATATAATGTAAACAAAACCAGACACATACCCTGCTCTTGTGACCAGTGGGTGGGACATACATTAATCAAATAGTCCCACTAAAGTTATGAGGCACTAAATGCTTTGAAGGAAAGCATTTAATGAATAAACCTTAGTGTGTGGGGCCACAGAGGAAGCTTCTCTCTGTGGAAGTGACTTTTCAGCTGGAATAAGAATAAGGGGCTTATAGTTACTGAGTGCTTTTAATGTGCTAGGCCCACTTATGATCATTTTAACTTAATTTATATATGTTAATTCTTTAGCTTTAGAGGGACCCCACGAAGTAGGAATGATTATTTATTCCACCTGAGATGCCTAGAGTTTTAGCCCTCTGTGCAAGTCAGTGACAGGGCTGGAATTTGAACCCAGGAAGTCTGCTTCAGAAACCCCCTCACCATTTTTTTTTTGTATCTAAGAAGTGGGTAGCAGTTAATTGGGAGAAGAGGGATGGAAAATGAAAGCACCTTTCAGGACATCAGGCAGGCCCTGAGATGAGGGTTGGGGGCATAGATGGTTCCAGAAAGTGGTTGGAGGGTAGAGAGTGTGTGGAGGCTGTGTGTGTGTGTGTGTATGCGGGGGGGTGGGGCGGGGAGTAATGAATGAGCAGGAGATGTAGGCAGATGCCAAACTGTGCAATGCCTTAAAGACCATATTAAGGATTTTGCACTTTCACCTTTGAGCTGTGGGACTCCATCGAAGAGTTTTAAGAAGGGCTGGTTGTGTGAGTGTGTGTGTGTGTGTGTGTGTGTGTGTAAAGAGTTTTAAGAAGGGCTGGTTGTGTGTGTGTGTGTGTATGTGACATGATTATATTTTACTATGAAGAAATCTGGAGGTAGTGTGGAGAATGAAGGGTTTTCCACTTGGAGGCTGCTGTGAGCTGCTGGTGGATTGCCCTAGGGCAGTAACAATGGAGAACTAGAAGTGTCTTGGGAGGAAATTGAGGAAGTAAAATAGTAGGTCTTGGATATGGGAGGTGAGGAGGAAAACCCTCTGGTTGTCAAAAGAACTTCTCCTCTTGATGGCTGGCTTAGTCAGGGTGGTGCTTATGGGGTCTTCTAAAGCCATCGGTCACTGTTGATTTTGGAAGGGTCATAACTTGAGGTTCCACAAGGTTTCCTGTATCCTCAGGCCATTGCCAAGATACAGGAGTGCAATATGTGCTCTCCAGCTCCTCCTTCTTTGGGGCTTGAGCCATACATTTCTTCCTCTCTTTACTGCTCTGGTTCTTGCAGCCACAGTCAAGTTCATGGCCCTAGTTGTGTTTGTGTGTCATGCTTCAGTTACACTTACTTGGATCTCCTCTCAGTTGCTCCTCTGGGTGAGTAAGATGTGTCCACTGATTTGCATAACCTTAACCACCCCCTCTGTGTCTACTGCTGTTTCTGCCTGGGGATTATGTCTCTGATCCTGAGTGACGTCAGGGGCTCTGAGTATGCTTTGAGGCTCTGGTTATGTCCCACTTGGCAGGATGGATTGAAACATCATATTGATGCAGTTCTGTGGAATCTGCCTGTCCACTAAGGAGCTTTATAAATGCTTACCTTTCCCTTGATATCTAAAAAAATGGAGCTTTTGATCAGATGTGACAATAGTCTGTTTTTGCAGTAATTTACCTCTCACTGCCAGCCTCAGGTGAGCCTTGGATTAGTTAGATTGAGAGTGGAATGCGGAGGTGATATTTCCTTTTGAGGGTTCCCAGGTTGGCATCTATGTGAAGTATGCTGGATTTTATGGACCAGAACAATTGGAGAAGCAAAGAGAGCTGGGGTCAGGGATAGAGTAACTGGCTTTACTGAAGTGGCCAGAACTTATGGCAAATACAAGGAAGTCCGACCTGATGCATGAGACACAGGAACAGATGTATAAAAAATGGGCAGCAAACCAGGTGAGCAGCAGCCTCTTGATTTACTTACTTTATTGGTGTTAGATAGTAAGACCTTAACAGATATCTAAAGGTATAGGAGGAAAGGGCCACCACTGGCATTTTGGGGCCAACAGGATGGAGGCTCAGTGTCAAGGCTCCAGCTAAGTGGTGTGGATTTGGGGACAGTGTTTCAGTTTCTGTGTTCCAATTAACGTTGCTGCCAAACAAGCCACCTCATAAATTACTGGTGGACGACATGAATGCTCGTGGGTCAGGAATTCAGGCAGGGAACATGGGGATGGTTTGTCTCTGCTCCACAGTGTCTAAGGCCTCCACCATGAAGGCCTGAAGGCTGGGGTGACTTGATGGTTGGGGCTGGAATCATCTGGAAGCATCTTTACTTGCATGTCTGGTGGTTGGTCCTGGCTGTTGGCTGGGACCTGTGCTGTGCTGTCAGCAGGAACACCTACATGTGTTCTTCCCATCTGGGCTCTCTTGGGCTTCCTCACAGCATGGCTGCTGGGTTCCAAGAATGAGTGTCCCAAGAGAGCATGGTGTAAATGAATGACTTTGATCTAGCCATACGGGGTCACTTTCATAAACCTGTTGATAGAGGCAGGATGGTAGAATAAATGTCAAGGTCTTGGTCATCCTTAGATGTCTATTGAATCTCCGATTGAAGCTAATCAAAGGTTTAGAGGGATCTTTTGCGCTCTGGGCTAAGCATCAATATTCCAATAGAACCTCTTGAACAGTAGCCCAGGCTGTTGTTACAGTGCATCTCAATGGCCATTTGATTTAATTAAAATGCTGCCAATCTTCTGAATGTTTGTCTACAAATAGCAGATGGCAATCTGATTGTCACCTGAATGATATTAGAATTTCCCTTTCAATGCACTGAACTCACAGCTCCTCTTAGCTTGTTTAAAAATTCCATCCAGCTACCCCTCCATGTATTCATCCATGCTTCTGCCTACACATGCACCTAGCCACCCATCCACCTAGCCCTTATTAAGTGCCTATAGCGTGCCAGGCATTGCATGAGGTGGTATGAGAAGGAGGAGAATACGGAGCTCAGTAGATCAGAGACCATGTGCTCAAGGAATGTAATGTCTTAAAGAATTACTCTTGTATAAGTAAGTAGCATTGCTGGGGCCATGGAAAGGCTCTTGTTTGCATCTAAACACTTTATTAATGAAGCCACACCCCCCTGGACCTGGGTGCCCTTGGCTTCCAATATCCGGTGGCCTCCTCCTCTTGTCCTTTTCTGTTAGGTTTCAGCAGAAACACTCATTTGCTACTAAGGAGGGCAGTGCCCCTTTGGGCTGGGTGTTAGTTATCTAGTGACAGCCAGTGGGTATACCAAAGTGACAGAGCCAGCTATGCATACTACATAAATCAGACGAAGGGAAATGTGTTTCTTAGCAATTGCATTTTCTTTTAGCCACTATATTTCCCTTTCATCTCAGAGCTCTGCTTTGCAGCTACATATACACACGCAGGAGGTGTGTGGGGTGGGGGGAGGGCGGTAGGGGGGACGTCATTATTTTTTTCCTAAGCACTCTGTTCGGACCTACTGAGTCCTCTTAGCAGTAGCTCCCCTACACAGTGGAGGGAGGAGATATGGCTGCCTTTGGGCTGCTGTTTGGGAGGGGATCCTATCTGTGAGTATTCAATTTCTTGCTGCTGTGGCAAGGCAACAGAGAGACACGAGGGGCTAGCTGCCATGTAGCAGAGCCAGCAACCAACATCATTATGATGCTGAGAAATGAATCAGAGAGAATTTCAAGGGCAGACAAAGGACACCAGGCAGTGATAATTTACGCCAATGGTTATAGGAACAGATTCCACATGATAAAGTGATTTAAATTTTTTTTAAATTAAATTCATTGGAGTGACATTGCTTAATAAAATTATATAGGTTTCAAGTATACAATTCTATAATATATCATCTATATGTTGCATTGTGTGTCCACCACCTAAAGTCAAATATCTTTCTGTCACCATATATTTGACTCGCTTTACCCTTTAATACCTCCCCTTTCCCTCTGGTAGCCACCATACTGTTACTGTATCTATGAGTTTTTGTTCATCTTATTTGATCATTTGTTGCTTTTAGTTTTATATCCCACATATGAGTGAAATCATACAGTTCTTGACTTTTTTTCATCTGACTTATTTTACTTAGCATGATATTATCAAGATCCATCCATGTTGTTGCAAATGGCAATATTTCATCTTTTCTTATGGGTGAATAATATTTCGTAGTATATATGTACCTCATCTTCTTTATCCAATAATTTAACAAAAGACACTTTGATTATTTTCATGTCTTGGCCACTCTGAATAATGCTACAATGAATGTAGGAGTGCATATATCTTGTTTAAAAAAAATTTGGGGTAGATACCCAGAACAGGGATTACTGGATCATATGGTCTTAATTTTTTAAGGAATCTTCATACTGTTTTCTGTAGTTGCTGTACCAATTTTTTAAAAATATATTTTATTGATTTTTTACAGAGAGGAAGGGAGAGGGATAGAGAGTTAGAAACATCGATGAGAGAGAAACATCCATCAGCTGCCTCCTGCACACTCCCTACTGGGGATGTGCCCACAACCAAGGTACACGCCCTTGAATGGAAACGAACCCGGGAACCTTGAGTCCGCAGGCTGATGCTCTATCCACTGAGCCAAACTGGTTAGGGCATGGCTGTACCAATTTAAAATCCCACCAGCAACGAGTAAGGATTCATTTTTCTCTCCAACCTCTCCAACATCAAGTGATTATTTTTGAGGGGCTTTTGGATATTACTTTAAAACAGGTACAAACTTAACTGCATTCAGTTGAATCATAATGAGCAGTGGTATGGATTCTTTCTCTTTTTTTTAAGTGTGACAATTCTTAATATTCACTGTCCCTTTTGCCTTCCATCCTCACCATCCTCACACATGTAGCTTGGGCTGTTGGTGTGGGTGAAGCTGGTTGTCCTAATCCAGTGTTGGTTGGATAATGGGTAATTTGGATCCTGTTGGAGTTTCTATCCCTTGGTGCCACATTGAGCTGGGTCAGCCAGGCCATTATGTTCTTTCTGGAGACATCAGGCATGGATGAAGTCAAGGTTGGGAGTAGAGGCAGTAGGAATGTCTCAAAATATTAAACTTGAGATTTAATGAGGATTTATTAAGCCCCTCTCCAGATCAGGTATGTTGCTTTTTAAAAGATTCCTCAGAACAAACACTTGAGAGATACTTTTATTTCTGCATTTTTGAAGGGGAAAGGGAGGCCCAGAGAGGTAAAGTAATTTGTCGAGGGTCACACAAAAAATAGTTTGAATTAAATCCCAGGGCTGTTAAGATCCAAAGTTGGAACACTCTTTCCTACTTTGCATCCCAGGTGTTCAGAGGAGGAGAGAACTTTTTGGTATGGGAAAGCCAACAAAAACAGGATTTTCTGTTAAACATTCAAAGTAATCCCATCTTGAGAGGATTCCAAAATGGCGGTGGAGTAAGTGGATGCAATACTGACACTCTCCCAAGACCAAACTGGAAATACAACTAAAATACAGAAAAAACACCCTGAAAAATCAACTGAAGACTAGCTGGGAAGAACCTTGATAAGGAAGGACAGAAAGTGGAGACCGCATGGAGACTGGTAGGAAGGGTGGAGGTGCAAAAGGGCTGTCCGGGCTCCCACTGACAGCAGCTGAAGTTATGGAGAGATACCTCAGTTGTGAGGGGTTCCTACTGAGAACTCTGGGGTCTAAACCCTAAGCTGGGCTCCCCAACACAGATCACCAGAACTGAGAAAGGTGCCCACATAACACCTGACTGCGAAAAGCAGCACGATTACTGTCTTCCAGTGAGAGACGGCTAGAAATGCAGGCACCCTCTTTTAAAGGGCCAACACACAAAATTTTGTGTGTAGCCACTTACTTTGGGCTCCACCTGAGGGATGGCAGAGTGGACTGGAGCTGTGTGAGCAGAAGCCAGGTTTGGGGACTTTAGGGTTGGAGCTCCAAGGGCAGTCACTCTGGTTTCCTATGCGCAGTCATTTCCTCACACTGCAGAGGACATCTTTTTCTGGTGGACCTTTGCTTGCCAGGCAGTTTTTGCCTAGGGGAGAGGCAGTTGCCCCACCTTATTGGAAGACCTCTCGCCCGACTCTGTGGTTGATAGCCTGAGGCTGATCAAAACTAAAGGTGAGTGGGATTGCAGGCAGAGGCAGGTCTCTGGAGGCTTTGAGTCTTGCCTGATATAATCCTGGGCCCGGGGCTAGGATAAGAAGACCCTGGTGCACAACTTGGTCCTATCCAAAGGCACCCAGCCAAGTAGAGGGAGCCACAAGCTGTGAATTGTGGATATCTCCAAACAGGGTACTCGGGACCAGTCACAAACAGCGTCTGACACTGTCCTGCACTAGAGATTGGGAGTCAGAGTAGATCTACTTAACACACAGACACAAACCCAAACAGGCAGCCAAAATGGGGAGATAAAAAAAAGTCCCAAATGAAAGAACAAGAGAATTCTTCAGAAGAAGAGCTAAATGAAATGGAGAGAAGAAATTTATCAGACATAGAGTTCAGAATAATGATGGCAAAGCTACTCAACAGCATGAGAAAAGATATAGTAACTACGAGGAATGACATAGTGCTAATAAAGAACACAGTGGAAGGACAACACAGCAGATTAGGAGAAACCAAGGATTGGATCAGTGAATTAGAAGACAGAATAGAAAAAAATCACTCAATCAGAGAACCAAAAAGAAAAAACAAAAATCAGGAGGACAGCTTAAGGGAGTTGCAGGACAACATAAAATGCAACAATATTCACATAATAGGAGTGCCAGAAGGGGCAGAAAGCAAGCGAGGGATAGAGAATGTGCTTGAAGAAATAATGGCAAAGACTTCCCTAACCTGGTAAAGGAAAAAGTCACACAAGCTCAGGAGGCACAGAGAGTCTCAAGCAAGAAGAACCCAAACAGGCCCATGTCCAGACACATCATAATTAAAATGCCAAAATTTAAAGAAAAGCGCAAGAAAAGTAATTGTTACCTACAAAGGAGCTCCAATAAGGCTGTTAGCTGATTTGCTATCAGAAACTCTATAGGCCAGGAGGGAGTGGCATGAAGTATTCAAGGTAATGAAAAGCAAGGATCTGAAACCAAGATTACTATATCCAGCAAGGCTATCATTCAAAATAGATGGTGAAATAAAGTGCTTCCCAGACAAAAAGATAAAGGAGTTTATCACCAACAAACCAGCACTGCAAGAAATGTTAAAGGGACTGTTGTAATGAGAAGAAGAAATAGAGAAACATAGGCATAAAGAATTAAAAATGGCAATAAATAAGTACCTATCAATAATAACATTAAATGTAAATGAATTAAATGCTCCAATCAAAAGACATAGGGTAGCTGAATGGGTATGAAAACATGACCCAATTATATGTTGTCTACAAGAGATCCACCTCAGAACAAAAGACACACAGGATCAGAGTAAAGGGTTGGAAAATTTTTTTCCATGCAAATGGAAACGAAGAAAAGGCTGGGGTGACAATACTCATATTTGACAAAATGGACATCAAAACGAAGGCCATCACAATAGACAACAAAGGCCACTTACATAATACCAAAGGGATTGCTCCAATAAGGGGCTATAACCCTGGTAAATATATATGCACCCAATATAGGAGTACCTAAATCTATACATAAAACTTCTAGAGGACTTTAAAGGAGTGATTGACAACAATACAGTCATAGTAGGGGACTTCTACTGCTGACTTCACTGACTGAATCCTAGACAAAATATTAACAAGGAAACACTGACTCTAAATGACACACTGGATCAGATGGATTTAATTGACATTTATAGAACATTTCACCCCAAAGCTTCAGAGTATATATTCTTCTCAAATGCACATGTGTCATTTTCAAAGATGCACCACATGTTAGGACACAAAACAAGTTTCTACAAGTTCAAGAAGATTGAAATCAAATTTAGTATCTTCTCAGATCACAATGGAATGAAATTAGAAATCAACTAAAACACAGTAAAAACACTCAAAAACATTAAAGTAATCCCATCTTTATCCCCTCCCTGGTGTGCAGGCAGGCGTGTCTGCCCAACCCGAGACCCCACGTGCACTGTCAATGTCTGGTTCCCTGCATAAGAGTTTGGGCAGATTTGGAGACTCTGATGTGGACTTTATGTATTTTCACAGAATCCATTGGGCAGTTCCTTCAGTGCTAAACATGAAATTGCCCCACTTCCTGTTGACCATCTGGTTTGTCCAGAAAGTAGCTTTCCTGGCAATGGCCTTGCTTGCATCAAACTCTACCACCTCTTTTTCTACCATTAACACAATCAGTGTGCAAGCAACAACTTAGCTGTTGTTCAATAGAACCTTTACTTTCTGTTGGTATGCTTTGTCCTGTGTGTTTGCATGTTGCAAAGGGACTATTGTTTCCATATTTACAGCAAGCAGCAGGGCTGCAAATTAGTTTTAGTGACAAATGAAGATGACCAGCTGTAGTTCAGAATTCAGATTTGTACTGTTACAAAAATATGTATTCATGAAACTAAAATTTCAAATTACTTCCTTCACATTTAGAAATAGTGTGCTGGGTATGTGATCTGCAGTGAAGAACTATTTCTGACTTTTTAAAAAGATGGAAATTAGCATGTTTAAAACCCTTCTGGGTGACGTAGCTTTAAAAATTTTTTTTAAAACACAACTCTATATATGTGTGTATAAACAAATATTTTTTCTCTTTGTTTTCATACTATTAATCAGTTTAAATACTCCCCCCCTTTTCACCTAGTGTATAATATATCATATCATTTACTATTTAATTACATAGTATTTATAAATTTTAAGTTTGGTGGCTTTACACACACACATCAATGTCACAATGAACATCTTAATGCATTCATCTCATTTCCTTTTTCCTATTGAATTATGTCTATAATTCCTGTTGAATTATGTCTTGTGTTTCCTAGAATGGGGTTACTTGGTCAAAAGATATGGACATAGCTTGGTCAATACAGACTGGGGCAAAAGTAGGTTTACAGTTGTTCATATGAAAATAATACAATAATTAGTCAATGATAATACAGGAATAAACTGTTTCACGTACTCACAACTGTAAACCTGCTTTTGCCCCACCCTGTATTGCCACCTGACTGCTAGAAGGGTGTACCAATTAATAATGCTATGTATTTCCTTTTTCAAAATTTAACCAACTGTGGGAGAACAGTAAGTTCTGCTATCATGTGACTTGGGTGTTCCTAAAATTCACTGTGCTATCCAGAATCATGCAATTAAAAAACCCATAGGGCTTATGGGAAAAGTGGGGTTAGGGCACAAAAATAAAAAACGTTACCAGTGACACAGTAATAAAAAAGTAGGTAGCACTGCTCTGCACATGCTAAGTGGTTAAGGAACGAACGCATACATGCTACAATTAATGTGACCGGAAGTCAGCCTGTGCGAGTGAGTGGGAGAAGGATTGCAGCTTCTGAGTGATTGTGTAGTGAGGAAGGATGGTTGTCTGAGTTGAGGAAAGATGTGGGTAGGTGTGGCTCAGAACACGTGGTGAACTGGGGCAGCTGATCGACATGTGAGGTGTGTGCACATTGTGTGTACCCTGCGTGGCTCAGTTCGGCGGGGTGTGGGTCTCTGCATTCACCTAGTGTTTCTGATGGACGGAAATCATGCACAAGCCAGTGCAGAATCTGTGTTAGGCTCAGATGGTTCCCTTATATCAGTTGCATCGGAATAAATTTGTGTTTTCAAAACAAGTTACAGCAGAGCTCACCATGCTTTCTATTTATATCGCCTTTTGTTTGACTGGCATCTTATGCTCCTGTTCAATTTGCAGACAGGAGCCGTGTTGCTAGAAGAGCATTTTTTCTTCATATTTAAAAATACAAAGATGGATAATTGCCTCACTCTGCCTTATAATAAATAAAGATTGCATCAGTTTTTATGTATGATAAAGATTCCATCAGTATCCAATTCCCATCTGTTCTGTTTTCTTAGTTGGGGACTGAGAACAATTTGAACTACACAATGGGTTTCTAGTACTTTCCATTCCTAAATAACAACCCATTCATTTATTCATTTAAAAATGGAAGACTGACTACCGGCTAATATTTATTGATTACCTCTTGGGTAAAGCGAGGCTCTTTACAGTCTCATGGGACAAGTTGAGTTTTCTCCCTGATGGGAATCCTCTCTGAACCGCATCCTCAAAATGGGATGGCGTTGGCGTCCTCATAAGGGATATGGAGGGTATACTGAGGTAATAGGTATAACTCCTCCAATTCCAGTTGGGGAAATGACAGTTTCCTTCAATTTTTCCATTCCATCCTGGTTTTTCTGTTGACTAACATCCTCCACAACCTTCTCAGGAGACATGAGGGCGGGAAGGGCACCATCTTTGCTCCAGCAGTGAGAGGGTTGTCCTCTCAGCCTGGCTGCTGAGAGAAGAATGATTTGTAAGGCCATCTAGCCCTCCTCAGTACCCCAACACCCTACTGGAGAGAAAACTTATGGTCTAGGACAGTGGTTGGCAAACTCATTAGTCAACAGAAATTTCAACAGTACAACAATTGAAATTTCTTTTGAGAGCCAAATTTTTTAAACTTAAACTATATAGGTAGGTACATTGTTATTAACTTAATTAGGGTACTCCTAAGGCTTCGGAAGAGCCCCACACTCAAGGGGCCAAAGAGCCACATGTGGCTCGCGAGCCGCAGTTTGCCGACCACAGGTCTAAGAGGTATTAATGGTCTCTTATTGGAATGTTTCCAGTGAATGGCAGTGAAACAGTTGTGCCTTGTATCATAGTGCCCTTGGAGTACCAACCTTTTGATCTGTGCCAGGGTTCAGATAAGCTGTATTCTCCTAACTTTATCGGGTGCCTATCTGGAGTGCTGGATTTGACCATTCTCTTACACACAGGGATTTGTTTTGTACAAAATTATTTCTGTTAAAACCTAGGAAAGGGTTATGACTTCAGCTTTGGGTCTGGACATCAGAATGATACCACTAAAGTGTCTGGAGTTTAGAGACGACAACCTGAAGAATTTATGTGTTCTGGTCTCTTTGAGGTTGTTTCTCCTAACAAGGCATTTAAAATTATAGAACTGGAAGGAAACTTCTGAAAGGCTCCTTGAACAAGGATCATTTTGTTCAAGGCTTTTCACATTTATTTTTATTGTCTAAAAATGTTCTTTTTAGCACCAAATGCAATACCGGGCAGTTTCCCAATATCTATACCCAAGCAGAGTGGCTGGCTCTGGGTGAATGGAGTTGAATGTGGGGAGTTTAGTAGCCCTCTCTGCTCCGAGTTAAATTCCTGGGACACCTCCATCCATTTGTTGGGCTTTCCAGAACACAGGTGGAAAACCCGTGACTGCTGTAGTTCAGACCTTCACTTTGTCAGCCAGAAGATGCATCTGAAGGTGTGATTCATCCAAGTCCCTCAAAGAGCCAGTTCTTCCAACACCCACCTCTGCTCCCATGAATCAGAGCCCGGATCCAGGCTCAGGTTGATCTTGTTTTGAGCTTGAGCCCTGCACCACCAGCTTTGAGAGGATGGGTCCAGCTTTGCTGTCTGATTTGTGAGCTCATGCTCTGGGGAGAGGGGGGAGGGGAATTTGCTTTTCATAAACCTTTCGGAAGTTCTTGGGAGGTTGCTAGGCCTGTGGCTCAGAGGCAACTAGTATGAGTAAAACAAGTTTTTATTAGCTTTTGATGTGGGTATTTGATCTCTTGGTAGCTGAGCGTTGTGTGCGATC
Organism: Myotis brandtii; assembly: GCF_000412655.1. Lineage (NCBI taxonomy): Eukaryota > Metazoa > Chordata > Mammalia > Chiroptera > Vespertilionidae > Myotis > Myotis brandtii. The sequence continues at coordinate 10,961,073 of NW_005356042.1, forward strand.
CTGAGGGAAAGACACAGAGTAGACAAGAATGAGCACTTTTCCATGAAGCTGGTGGCAGGAAAGCTCCTACCTAGAGTATAAGCATATCAGGCCTGGACCAGGGGAAATATCACTGCGCCTTTGCCAGCTCCCTTATTTGTCACACCCTGGAGTGGCTTCTCTTGCTCTTAAGATAATGACGAGGTCAGAGTTCTTAACATGCGCTTGGAGACCGGACAGGGTTTGGCTCCTGCCAACCTCTCAGTCTCATTTATCAACGTACCTCTCTCCTTCAGCCAGCCACCTCTCTATTCCTCAAATTGACCACACTCCTACTTGGCTCAGAGCCTTTGCCCATTCTGTTCCCTCTGACTGAAACTCTCTTCCCTCTGCGCCCCTCCCCCACACTCCCTTTTAGTTAAAGGCAACTCTCCTTCCATTCTCAGCTAGAGTGTTGCTTTTTCAGAGGAGCCTTTCCTACCTCCAAGAACAGGTCCGCAGCCATTGAACATCATTCCTGTTGTGTAGGGCAATTATCTCATTTTGCATTATGTATTGATTGGTGACATTATTGATTAGGATCTGCCTCCCCCCGTCCCCCCTCCCCCCCACTCAGACTTTATGTTCCATGAGAGTAAGGACCACACTTGTTTTTACTCACCATTGTATCTTTGGTGTCTACTACAGTGCGTGGTGTGTGATACGCATTCAATAACTATTTGTTGAATGGATGAATGAATGAATGAGTTCCTTCTTTCATATCAGCTCTGAGTGTAGCTATGGCTGTCTAGAGTATTATATTAAAAAATAAGAATTTACCAAGTGCTTCTGTGTATTGGGTCCTGTGCTGAGCATCTTGGGTCGGTCTAGACCAGTGGTCGGCAAACTGCGGCTCATGAGGCACATGCGGCTCTTTGACCCCTTGAGTGTGGCTCTTCCACAAAATACTGTACCGACTTCTGCACATGGGCCACGAAGTTTCAATCGCACTGTACATGCGCGCCCGCACGTGGTATCTAGACCGATTGAGGCAAGTGCTGTGATTGACTAGCAATGTCTGGCTTGGCTGAGGGAAGTGTAAGAAAGGAAAGGAAAGAAGGGAATTGGTGAATATTCAGAGAGCGTCCCTGATGTATCTCACTGATCCCTAGCACAAACATTTTGCTCATTTTCCTGCCTTCTTTTGACAGGAAATATTTTTAAAAATTCAGCATTTCTCATGATTTAAAAAATCTGTATAATTATTTATCTCTTGTTTATTTTTAAAAGTAATTGTCCTAAAGCTTACTTTACATATCTTTACTCAGTGTACCTTCTTGTAACTTGTACTGCTTCACATATAATTTAACAGCCTTGCAACAGTATATTCTCATTTCCTCATTTCCCTTGTCCTATTGTTGTCATTCATGTTACCTTTGCATATGCCATGAACACACAATACATTGCTGCTCTTTTTCTCTTTTTGTGTCATTTAACTTTAGAGCATTTAAAAGTAAGAAAAAAAAAGAGTTTATTTTTACCTTCATTTATCCCAATTTCAATGCTCTTTATTTCTTTGTGTAGACCCAAGTTTCTGTCTGGTAT
>NW_005356042.1:10964294-10986148 GCF_000412655.1 Myotis brandtii
CAGGCCTGAACCAGGGCTGGGAATGGGCCCGGCAACAAAGTTAATGCCCCTTGCCTGGAATTGAACCTAAGACCTTTCAGTGCACGGCCGACACTCTATCTACCGAACCAAACCGGCAGGGCAATAAATCTTCATTTTTTAAAGACAGGCATCAGGCCAGATTTGGCTTGCAGGCCAGCTTCTGATAATTCATTCATTTTTTATTTATTTTATTCTTGGGGTTATAAATGTAGTACTACCACTGTTTATTTTATTATTCAAATTGTTTCAGCTGTTGCCATTGGGAACTTTTTCAGTGGGCTCCTTAGGCATTCCCCCATCATTTGCTTTACTTATTTACTTATTTTTTGAACACTTTCTTATTTTTTGGCACTACGAGATCCTCAAAGCTCATTTTTCAAACGAGTAGTTTATATTTTGTTCCTTTACACATGCGTTGTCTTCCTCCTTCCTTCTCATTTGAAGGTTCACTGAACTGGTTTTAAAATTCTTAAATTTACAATATTTATTTTTTCAACGTGTGATCTGGCATTTAATGCTCTCTGAAGTCTGCCTGATTTTGTCTTACCATTTTGGTTGGGGTAGGGTTGTTGTGTGTGGGTGGAGGGGAGGAGTTTAATTTTTTGAAATTAAGTTTTACAAGAATAGAGGTAAAGTTGATTGACTTTCAACCTCTGCTTTTTCCACCACAGAGATCTTTTTTGACGGACAGACTCAAGATACAGAGATTTCTTCTATACACCTTCTTAAGTGTTCTTGTTCCATTTTGATTTTTCCCTCTGCTAGACTTACATTGGCAGAGTGTCTATTAACTTTTCTTGATATCTATTCTCATTTTCCTTGATGTTTTCTTTAAAAATCTGTGTTCTCCTGCATTCTTGGAGAGCTTTTCAAGTATGTTGTCCATCTCACTGATTTGATTCTCAGCATTTGGAGTCTGTCCTTTCCTGGTTCCAATGGACATTTTACCTCTTTGCTTGCATTTTTTTCCTGTGGTTTCCTTGCATCCTTTCTTATGTAAATGAGTCTTCTTTTATTTCCGTTTCTTTATCTACCTGTTGGTTTTATTTAATCACTTACCCTTTTTGCCTCTCTCAAAAACAGAGCTCATATTTTCTGCAGTCTTTGAAAAGATGACACAAATGTTATCATTAAATGTATAGTCCTATTTTCTTATATGCTTTAGGAGTTTTTATAAATATGTCCTGCAATGAGATTACTATTACCAGTATTTAATCTGTGTGTTTTTGATCAAAGAAAGGTCTCTCTGTTTTTGCATTTTCCAATAGAGTGGGTGTGGGATTCTTCTTGGTCCTTCATTACTTGGATGCCACTGAGTTCCCCATTCAGACTCTCACCCAGAGGTGCTTGAACTACATGGCACGGAGCTGAATGTGTTGGTCTGTTTTCCTGGTGTAGTTTTGCTGGATAGAACAGGAAGTGCCACCTGTTTGTACTGCCTTCTCACTAGAGGATCTGAAGCAATCAGTCTTCTAGACCTGACACAGCCCATACCTAGTTGCTCCCCTAAATTCTCTTGTCTTTATTTTTCCCAAGGACTTCAAACTCCAAGTTGTAATGATGTGGTCCCTACACCTTTCTACCCCCAAGGGAGCCATCCCAGGATGTTGAAAGGATACACAAAGAGAGGTCGGTGGATGTGTGGCTTAAGGTCCAGAGTCAGGGAGTGTTTAGGGATGGCTGTTCTGGTATATGTCTGAGCAGACAGTAGGCATGGTTATCTTCCTTTATTTTTCCTCTCCTCCCTCTCTCCTCCCTCCCTCCCTCCCTCCCTTCCTCCCTTCCTTCCTTCTTTATTTCTTGTTAATTCTCATCCAAGGATATTTTTCCCATTGCTTTTTCAGAGACAGTGGAAATAAAGGAAGAAGGGGGAGAGAGACAGAGGAGAGAGAAACATTGATGTGAGAGAGAGAGAGAGAGACATCAATTGGTTGCCTCCCACACTCGCCCTGACCAAGGCCAGGGATCAAACCTGCAACCCAAGTACATGCCCTTGACCGGGAATCGAACCCACGATCCTTTGGTGCCTGGGCCGGTGCTCTAACCACTGGACAACGCCAGCCAGGGCCATCTTCCTTTATTCTTTATTGGCCTTGCTCTTTGCCTTCAGCGGTTCAGACATGTCCTAGTAACCCAAAGTTTCTCAACCCAACCTCATTTGGTGTGGGGGCATTCCTTCAAGTCTGGAAAATCTTTGGTATCCTGGGTTCCCAAATTATTATAATTTTATATGCTGTTTCGCTTGGTGGGAAGCTGGGATAGGAAATATGATTGACGATTTGTCTGTTTCCATTTGGGCCAATGGAGAGTTGGAGCAGAAGGGGAAGGCGCCACATGGCATGCTCCTCAGGAGTGTCAAGCTCAGGAGGCCACTCCTAGGCCATGTAGAGGTGCAGTAGGTTTTCTGTGACCTTGGCAGGGGTTGAAGGTGAGCATCTGCAGCTGCAGATATGCTGTCAGCCTCAGTCAGGTTGGGCCCACTGGACAGGATTCCGTAGAGTGTAGTCATTGAAAGCATGCGTCCGGAGCCAAGATGCCTTGGATCAAGTCTTACTCAGCTCTCTGCTGATTGTTAGAGACAGGGCCTTGGCCAAGGCTCTTCACCTCTGGTGCCTCAATTTTATCATTTATAAAAAAAGAGAATACAGTTACTTGCCTTGTTGGGTTATTTTGAAGATTAAACGAGTTCATGTGTGTAACAAATAGTTACTATGCAGGGATCACATACAGGTGGCTGGCACTTGGTATATGTGGAATACATGTTAGGTGGTGGCGGTGGTGTTTGGTTAGTCTACCAGTGGGGAGCTGAGGAGGAAGGTGGGGAGTGACCCTCTCTGCTTGATCAGGCCTCTCATTGGTCCAAATTTGCTCCATCTCTGAAGGCCCAGTTTGGTCTTAGCTTAAATTGTTTTTTCTCAGAGGAACCTTCCTATCTGAGGTAGCTCTGTCCCCAATGCCATTCTTTCTCACAGCACCTTTCTCTTCACCATCATCTTTTGTTACTCTGTGGTACATTGTGATCATTCATTTAAGGGCTGTGTCCCTACCAGCCTGATGGTTTCCCACTGATGCGGTGTGGCCAGGTGGCTAAGAGCTCGAGCTGAGGAATCAGATGAACTAGGGTTCCAATCTTGGTTAACCACCTACTGACTGTGTGATCCAGGGAAAGTTACCTACCTTCTCGGAGCCTCAATTTCCTCACCTGTCAACTGATGTTAGAATAATAATGCCTAGGTTAAAACCTGGGTATGGAGGCAAAATCTAACACCTTGTAGGTAGGTGCTTAGCACAGTTCCTGGAACTTAGTATCTATCTCTATATAAAAGGCTAATATGCTAAGTGTCCCTCCGACTGTCCGACCGGTCACTATGATGTGCACTGACTACCAGGGGGCAGACACTCAATGCAGGAGCTGCTGTGACGCACACTGGCATTTACAAAGAAACGGCACCTCGGACCTGGCGAGCAATACTCGGCTTCCCCCAAGTGGGACACAGGCCCTGCCACCAGCCTGGAGTGACAGACCACCAAATCGCAGCCAACGCTGCCGAGACCCCATGGCACAAAATGCAGCCCACAGCCCAGCCCAGCCCAAAACAGTCGCTGTGGTCTCTGTGGCCAGGTAAATGCGGCCCACAGCCCAGCCCAGCCCAGAACAGTCTCTGTGGGTGCCAGGTAATGGGTAATGACGTCACATAGAAACGCCTGGCTTCCTCTCCCTAGCGACTAGCCTCCTTGGAGTTTCTTCAGCCCAGGAACACGACTTGCTTTATAGTCAGGTGGAAACATTTTACACTTTAACCAAATGTCTGTGAAGCGTTTTCCTGTGCCTCATCTCATTTGCCATATACCCCTAAGCTTCATTAAAATCTTGCATTAATGCGGTACATTTATTACAATTGGTAAACCAATACTTATACATTGTTATTAACTAAAGCCCATAATTTACACCAGTTCATTCTCTATGTTGTATATTCTATAAATTTTTAACAAATGTGTAATAATACATATTCACAATTATAATATTTACAGAATAGTTTCACTGCCCTAAAAAGCCCCTGGTCAGGCCTAATTTTAATTTACATGATACTGGTAAAGACAGTCTAAAATCCATTTGAGATAGGGCTATAATGTCTTTAAGACAGCAAATTTATCTGTATATATAAAAGGCTAAGTTGACTCACCCATGCACGATGCATATAAAGCTCTTGCTGGCACCAATCGCATGCATGTATTTCGATCTGTCATCGTCGATTGTGAATTTGGTTGACACTTCTATTATAGAGAAAGGGTGAATAGCGATATTAAAATATTTCTTCTAATTAATTTCCTTTCAATGTGATGAATCTGTGCACTGGGCCACTAGTGTTCTAATAATGGTGATTGCCATCATTATTTTTTCTAATGAGATAGCTATCCACTCATCATCATGGCACCACTAATAATGCATCAGAATTCTTCTGCCCCCACCTGCAGTGGAATGGCATGTCATATTAGCTGGGATTACAGAGAGTAAATGTTATTAATGATTTGATTGAACTCTAAGGAATAGTCCATGGTCTCAGATTGCTTGTCTTTGAAATAAGAAGCTGGTGGGTGTGTGTGAGCACAAAGTTTTAAAATATCACCCACGTGGTGGTTAGTAAGTGCATGGAAAAGGGAAGGGGATTGACACCACGTGGAGGGTGGAGGGGGTCCTGTGCAGGTAGGGGATGGGGGCATCAGGAGCCAGCCCCCAGCACTCTGGAGGCCCAGGTCTCTGTTGTCAGCAGGTGTGTGGAGTTAGGGGATAGTGGTGGAGGTTGGGGGAGCTTAAGAGGAAGAAAGGATTTCTCGGACAGAGAAGGTTGCAGTCCTTCACAAGATCACGTCATGAATAACATGGGCCTTTGTTAGCAACAGAACAAATTAGAATTCTGGTTCTATTTGTGATACTTCTGAGAAAACGAGGAGAAGAGGATCAGAAAACCTACACGGTATGTGAGGGAGGAGATTAAGTCCCAGGAGATGGCACAGTCGAAGTATGATGGGGTATGAACTCCTTATGGGCATTTTGGTCTTTCAGAAAAAACAATTGTTTTTCTAAACCTGAAAAAAAAACACTTTATAAAGATGTTTAAAGTATGGAGGAAATAATGTATATACCAGCACTTTTGTCCTCTGAAGTTTCATACATATTAGAGCAATTCTGTTCACCTCCTTGTGCTCTGTGGTGTTCAAGGCACTTTACTCTCCCCGTTGTATTCCTCTCTTTCTTCCAATTATCTTTCAGGTAGCTGCTGCCATTGCTATTATTATTGTTGTTATTGTTATTGCTATTACTATTTTACAGATGGAGACACTGAGGGCCAGGGAGGTTGGGCAATTTGCCCAGGGTCACGTGGGTAGAAAGTGGTGGAGCCCACAGTTTTTCCTCCCCACTTATCAGACTATTAGGGACAATCCTGTTAATATGGTTTATTGTTGGTATTGGGTTAATTTGAGTAGAAATGGTGGTCAAGCCATGCAGTGGATTTGTGGAAGGGACCAGAGGTGAAAGCAGTGGCCTTTCTCAGAACAAATTAGAATTCTGGTTCTATTTGTGATGCTTCTGAGAAAACGAGGAGAAGAGGGTCAGAAAACCTACACGGTATGTGAGGGAGGAGATTAAGTCCCAGGAGATGGCACAATCGAAGTATGATGGGGTATGAACTCCTTGTGGGCATTTTGGTCTTGCAGAAAAAAACAATTGTCTTTCTAAACCTGAAAAAAAAACCTTTAAAAAAAAGATGTTTAAAGTGTGGAGGAAATAATGTATACACCAGCACTTTTGTCCTCTGAAGTTTCATACGTATTAGAGCAATTCTACTCACCTCCTTGTGCTCTGTGGTGTTCAAGGCACTTTACTCTCCCCGTTGTATTCCTCTCTTTCTTCCAATTATCTTTCAGGTAGCTGCTGCCATTGCTATTATTATTGTTGTTATTGTTATTGCTATTACTATTTTACAGATGGAGACACTGAGGGCCAGGGAGGTTGGGCAATTTGCCCAGGGTCACGTGGGTAGAAAGTGGTGGAGCCCACAGTTTTTCCTCCCCACTTATCAGACTATTAGGGACAATCCTGTTAATATGGTTTATTGTTGGTATTGGGTTAATTTGAGTAGAAATGGTGGTCAAGCCATGCAGTGGATTTGTGGAAGGGACCAGAGGTGAAAGCAGTGGCCTTTCTGTCACCTATAAAGCCACTTGTGACTCTGTGACTCTGTGACTCAATCCTCCAGTAATGCGGAGGGGGGAAAACCAAGCTGCCCCTCCCCCACCCTTGTTGTGGTTCCAGTTAGGGGTGTTGACACTGCACCCTTGCTGACTCCCCAGGCTTCTCCAGCAGCTCTAGTGAGAGCCATCTAAGTGGGTGGACTTTGTCTTCTTCCCAGGGAGGCATTGCATAGTTTAGGAGGGTCATATTCTGCAGGTAGGGAAACAATCTGTCTTTAGATTACCATCAAGGTTTGTATTCACAGGAGGATTTGCAAAATTAAGTGACCTTTACTTTGGGAATGCAAAACTACTTATTTGTATACTCTCCACAACTACCCTATGACGTAGTGTTATTTCCCCCTTGCTAGATGAGTCATCTGAGGCCCAAAGAGGTTTAGTAACTTGCTCAAGAACACATGATAAAAGGTTTCGCAGGAGATTTAAGCCAGATAGTCTTGCTCTGGGGCCCATGCTCTTAGATACATATAAGAGGATAGTAGAATCAGGGATGAATAAAAGGATGGATAAATGGACTGATGACTGGATGAATGAGTGCTCTCCCGCCACCATTTATTCCAGAATTCACTTCTCTACTCACCCTTTTACCCATCACCCATTCATCCAGTCATCATCAGTCCATTTATCCATCCTTTTATTCATCCCTGATTCTACTGTCCTCCCATCTGTTTATTCTTCCACCAACCATCCATTTTTCCATCGACCCATCCACCCATCCACCTACCCATCCACCTACCCATCCACCTATTCATTATGTTGGCTCTTTGTCTAGCGTGGTTTTCTGCTTCATCTGGGGAAGAAGTTTCTCCATCTGGGGGCCAAGCGTATGCTTTCTGAGGCTGGAGACCCTCTTGTCAACACCAATTCCTTAGCTCCCAAGTCATACCTGGGCTTGCTCCTGACTCTTGTAGGTTGGTGTTTTCGGGAATGCTGCTTTTTGCTTGTTCACTTTCCTCCCTCTGTCAACCTGTGCAAAGCTGCACGCTCTTCCAGAAACACTCTTGACTTCTTGGACATGATAATAAATGAATATTTAGCGAGTCCCATTCCCTGGCCCAAAGATTGGAAGTTATATTAGTTTTGCATGATTTTACCTTTTAAAACGGTTAGAGTTTGTGTTATACCGCTAAAAGTTATTTACTAAACTTAAAACGATGTTCACAGGGCATTTTATAAGGAAAGAAGTTTTAATAGAAGTAAGCCTATTTGATTGGAGATTAATCAATTAAGGAGACAATTAAAATTGTCTATGAAGAAGCAGTATTATGAAGAAGCAGTATGTCTTAGCTATTTGCTTATTTATTAAGTGCAAAGCAATGGAAGTCATTTAATTATTTTGCATAGCCTCTGTTGTGGTAGAAAATCTCAATGTTCAAAATTTTCTTACTTTTTATTATGGAAAAAATTAAACATAAAAATTTAAACATGTTAACAGTCATATAATGAACCTCCACATACTCATTACCCATCTTCAACAATTACCAACTACAGCAGCGGTTCTCAACCTGTGGGTCGCGACCCCTTTGCGGTCGAATGACCCTTTCACAGGGGTCGCCTAAGACCATCCTGCATATCAGATATTTACATTACGATTCATAACAGTAGCAACATTACAGTTATGAAGTAGCAATGAAAATAATTTTATGGTTGGGTCACAACATGAGGAACTGTACTTAAAGGGCCAGAAGGTTGAGAACCACTGAACTACAGTATATACCCACTTTTTCCCTCTCATATTATTTTTTCTTCTTATAAGTTTCTAGATTATTACTTAATGTCAAGTTTCTATTCTAGAAAAGTATATTATGTTGACATTGAAATATAATAAATGTTTGAATGTATTTTTTTAATTTTTCCTTGAAATTTTGCTTGTTTGGGGTAGAGCATTAAAATTTTCTGCCACAGAGCAGCCTTGAACAGACTGTCAAACTACAGCGGGAAGGCCAGGGAGGGTTGGGGGGCAGGAGGGGAGGGTAAGAGATCAACCGAAGGACTTGTATGCATGCATATAAGCATAACCAATGGACATAAGACACTGGGGGGTAGGGGAGGCCAGGGGAGTATCAAGGGTGGGAAAAAAGGGAGACACATGTAATGTAATACTCTTTGTAATACTTTAAGCAATAAAACAATTAAAAAATAAATAAAATAATAAAATAAAATTTTCTGTCACTTTTTTAATTAAAAAATTCAAATCTACAGGAAAGTTGAAAGGTTAATAAATGACCCTCACATACCCTTCACCTAAATACACTGGTTATTAGCATTAGGACTGGCATTTTCCTAAGTATGTTTTTCCATGGGATTACTTGAGGAGATTGTCTTACATTTGAAGGTACGAAGACAGTAGCACATGGCTTTACAGCCAGATGGATTTAGGTTCAGATCTCACCCCTCTTAGCCCTGCACTGTAGGGGAATTGCCCCGTCCTCAATCCCTTCATCTATCAAATGGGAGTAATAATAGTATACATACACCCATGGGGTTATACAAGGCACATAATAGGGTCTTTGCAAATATTACCTATCACCTTGCCTCAGTTACACCCCCTGTGTTGCAGCTTGTGGCTCTGAATGGGGGGAATTGGGCTTTGACAAATCAATTCATTTTTATCAATATGGAAGATTTTTGTTATTGAGAGTTGATATGGCGTAATGATTAAGAAAATAAATCTTGGGGGAGTGTGGTTCCAATCCCAGCCCTGCCTTTACCAGCTTGGAATTTGGTGAGTGATTTAATGTCTCTGAGCCCAAGTTTCCTCACTGTAAAATGGACTTAGAAAGAATACCTACCGCATTGGGTTGTTGTCAGGACAAAAGGAAATGGGGACATCCATGCCCAGCATTTAGTGTAATGTCTGCCTCATATGTGCCCAGTGAATGTTACTAATCATTAGTATTATTATAAGGATACATCAGCATAGTGCCTACCATATAAATGCTCAATAAATATTACGTATTTATTATATTGTTATTATTATTCTTAGTAGTAGTAGTAGCAGCAGTAGTAGTAGGGGTGAAAAACCAACAGCAAATTGGCCTTTAAAAGTCTGATTCTACCCTGGTGCAATGAAAAGAATAAAGATCTTTAATGAAAACTTGCAATGTGATTTCAAGCAAGAGTAAGCCTTAGATGGATGGACAGACAGATGCCACCAGCTAGGCATAGCGTCAGTAAATCATGGGAAATGACCATGTACCTTGGGTTCCATTCAGTGATGTCCTAAAATAAACCAGCCACCTTGAACGCTCCTGAAAGTGTCACGGGCGTTGGACAGCTTGCCCCCTGCCCCCTGGCCAGGACATAGCCTCTGTCCTGAGGGCTTTGTGCTGTTCTTGTTGTCTGGGACTGATTTTTTCCTTTCTCTCTTTCCTGGCTCTCATTTTGTATCCCAGGTCGAAAGGATTGTAGACAAGAGAAAGAACAAGAAAGGAAAATGGGAGTATCTCATCCGATGGAAAGGCTACGGGAGCACAGAGGACACGTGGGAGCCAGAGCACCATCTGCTGCACTGTGAGGAGTTTATCGATGAATTCAATGGGCTGCACCTGTCCAAGGACAAGAGGATCAAGTCAGGGAAGCAGGCCAGCGCCTCTAAGCTCCTGCGTGACAGCCGAGGCCCATCGGTGGAGAAACTCTCCAATAGACCTTCAGAATCTGGGAAGAGCAAGGGGACTTCTCATAAACGGAAGCGAATCAACCCTTCCCTGTCCAAGCCGAAGAAAGGGTATCCAGCCAAGCCCACTGCGGCAGGTGACAGGGCCGCCAAGACGGTGTCTTACAGGACTACCCCCAGTGGTTTGCAAATAATGCCCCTGAAAAAGGCTCAGAATGGAATGGAGAACGGGGACACTGGATCCGAGAAGGACGAGAGGCACTTTGGAAACGGGTCCCACCAGCCTGGCTTGGATTTGAATGACATTGGAGAGCAAGACCTGGGCGAGTGTGACATCAACCATGCGGCACTGGCAGAGAACGGGCTCGGTATGTGGCTTGTCTTTCTCCTGCGTTTGGCTCCAGTCAGGGCGGGTGGGGGCTTTGCATGCACACATAAGACCCCCACCTGTTCCTGACTCTTAGCGAGGCAGTAATTCTCCCTTCGTCTCTCTCACCGAGGGCCATGTGGACTTGGCTATGTGTCCACATTGGTTACAGACACCCATGCATGTAGGGGAGGGCAGGCCAGTGGTACTCCAGCCAAGGCCTGGAATGGGTCCAGAATTCCTTATTGCACTTGAAGACACCCGAGGCCATGGTAACCACAGGTTCTCCTGTGAAGGCAGCTCAAAGTTCTCACCCACCAGGATCCGAGACTCATGTCCCCAGAGGGACAGTGCCTTTTGGGGGCAGCACACACCTCTCAGAGCCCTTGCTTTCAGTCTCCTGGGGTGCCTGGCAGGGTAGCCCACAGAGGTGAAGTGTGGGTTGGGGTCTGGTCCTCCTCAGACCCAGTTTGAACTTAAGTTCTACTAACTCATTTGTAAGTGGGAGCCTCTTGCCCCTCCTCTATAGCTAACATGCATGACCTTTCCCCATTTCTGAGTTACGTCCTACATATGCTGCCCTGTCCCCATCCTGTGCACATTCTTTTGGTTGGCCCCTAACTGCTTACTCCATCCTGGAAATAACAGCAAAGATGTTAAAATTCCTCTCTCTTACCAAGTCCCCAAAGGCAAACTTAAAGACAGAGGAGGCAATAACCCAGGTAATTCAAACTTCCAAGCCTGACATTTCTCCAATAGTCACATTGCTCCCATACTGAGTCCTTGTGGCCGAGGTTAGCTGTGTGTACCTCCTGCGTGCACTCCCCCAGTTCTTGGATACCTGTGTGTCTGTGTGGTGGCATTTTTTCCCTTAGCTGCCCAAATCCTGAGCCTTGGGATGTCAGGAAATCCTGCACGAGTGTGGAGTGCCTGTGCCCCACAGAGTAGGGCCATCAGTGGCCTGGGTGGAACAGGGTGTGGGTGGGAACGGGTGCGAGGACGCCAGTGGCATGGGCTGGAAGAGCTCCCGGAGAGATGGGTGATGGTGCTTTCAGAGTTCCGAGTGCTCAGCGTGCCCCGCTGGGGAGAGTATGACATCCTTAGGGACTCTTGCCGGGGAATCTGAGCAATCACTGGAAGGTTCCTCTTTCTCCAGAGAGTAGTCTCACCCAGTCAGCATTTATTTAGCAGTCTCTGCCCCAGATTGATTTCCGTTTCCGCCTGGGGATTCCTGATGCTGAGATGACTCTGTCTGCTACCATATGTAAACGCCGTTTGCTTAAAAAATTCATCTTTCCAGGAGGAGTGGGCTCGTGTAAATGAGGCCTGGCACAAATATCCGTGTTTGATGCTCCTCTGACAACTGCTGGCAGTAGAGGAATTCCCTGTCTTGGGGAGGGTGGCTGGTGAGGGGAGCTTCTGAGGCTCCTGGGATGCAGACAGAAGACCTGGGCATGATTCCTCATATCCCGGCTGGTAGAAGTGCCCTGTCCTGCTCAAAATGTGGCTGCAGAGAGATGGGAGAAGCATGAGGGAGGATGATTTGCTCACATACGCTGCCAAACTGAAGCATAAAGGAGAAAGGCAGTGGAGAAGTCTAGATCAGCGGTTCTCAACCTGTGGGTCGCGACTCCTTTGGCGGTCGAACGACCCTTTCACAGGGGTCGCCTAAGACCATCCTGCATATCAGATATTTACATTACGATTCATAACAGTAGCAACATTACAGTTATGAAGTAGCAACGAAAATAATTTTATGGTTGGGTCACAACATGAGGAACTGTATTTAAAGGGCCAGAAGGTTGAGAGCCACTGGTCTAGATGAAGGTGTGCCTCTTGTTCCCTGCAACTTTCCCAAGTGGGGCAGAGTGCTAGCCATTTGCTCTCCATCCTTTGACCTCGTCAGTGCCCCCTGGTTCATGATCTGATGGTGGGCATGCTACCCACATTGGTGGAAATAGGAAAGGACAAGCCTGCTGGGATCAGAGGTGGCCTCGTTCATGTCCAACCTGAGCTCCAGAATGCTTCTCCAGACCTTTCTCACCTCTGGTGTTTTGTTGGCCCCATTTTTTCCTGTGTTCTTTACTCCACTGGGGCCCATCCTGGGTAGAGAGGAGGAAGCTGCCTGCCTCTATTGTGTTCTGCTTTGGGTGTTCCCAAAGGGCCCTGTTGTTTTAATTACATCCCATAGCATTGGTGTCCTGGAGATTCCCCATAAGGTGAAGGCAGTGGTTCTCAGGTTGCACATGTGTAAGATTGCCCGGCACCTTGTTAAGAATGCAGGTCCCGGAGAGTCTGATTTACTATGTCTGGGGTGGAGCCCAGAAGATGGGTTTTTATTTGTATTTGTTTATTTAAATATATTTTTATTGTGTTTTTTTAGAGAGATAGAGGGAAGTGGGGAGAGAGAGAAACATAGATCAGCTGCCTCCTGCATGCTCCCCACTGGTGGTCGAGCCCACATCCCAAGCATGAGCCCTGAGTGGGAATTGAACTGGAAACCTTGTGGTGCACAGGATGACACCCAACCAATGGAGCCACAGTGGCCAGGGAGCAGATGGTTTTTTTTTTTTCACAAGTACCCTGGGTGACTCTAATGCATTGTGGCAATATGAGGGTGGCAATTAAGTTTTACATCAGATGTCAATGTAAGTCAATTCAATACTTATTTTTTTGAAAACTTCCTAAGGGTTAGTCACTATGTTAGCTGCTTGGAGTAGCATAATAAAAAGATAAATAAGGACTAATTCCTCTGAAACTTACAATATACGCTCCAATGAGTTCAAAGTGGATGTCTCTAGCTCAGTGTTGAGAACTCCTGAGGTTGGCTCATTAGGAGTAATACATATGTTATATACATGGTATGCCTTTGCCATTCCCACCTTGACATCTTCTGTTGTCACTGGGGTGATAAAAATGCCCCAACCACTGTCAGCCTTTAACACTCCGGTGAGAACTAGCTTATTGTTCAGGTCTTGAGGTAACTGGGGAGAGGAAAAGACTGGGAATCCTTTCTAGAGAGAGAGGGTGGTTTGGGGTTCTTGGACAAGACCCAAGGCAGAAGGTGTGTTATGGTTCCAGAACTTTCCAGCAACGGGTCAGAGGTATAGTCAAGTACATGTTTCCACTTATGTTTTCAACAAGAGGGAAGCCTTGATGATGCAAGTCAGTGCTCGTGTGAAACAAATGTCCTCTTCCTCCCCCTCTTTTACCCCCCACCCCCTTTCCTGACCACTTTTACCAAAGGGTCCAGTTCCCAGTGGCACAAGGGCGAGCTGATGGGGTTTTCAGCACCAAGGAGGGCTCCTCTTTGTCTAGCAGATGAGGAGGAAGGTGGCTGGGGAGATCCTGGCTACACTTCCCCAGCATTTGTTTTGGGGGTGGGCTGTTGCTTTTTATATGATTTTAACTTCTCTTTGGTGGATTAAGGTTCTGCATACAGAAAAGCAAATTATGTAACACGTTACTCATTTGCTGCTGACTTCCCTGATCTGTGCTGTGGGAACAAGTGCTAAATCGGGGCTCCGGAGGGTGGTGTTTTGGTTTCAGGCTGCATTCTCCCCAGCAGTGTTGGTGAAGCGACTCAGTACGGCTCTTGATTCCAATTTTTCTTCCATTATGGCAATCGGCCCTGTAGTCCGGGGACCATCTGCCTCAGTATCCCTTAGGGAGCTTGTTAAAAATGGGCTCCACCCCAATTGAATGAATCGAGATCTCAGGAGATAGGGTGGGGGTTCTGCATTGTAAACGCTGAATTTTAATGGCCCTGGGTATGTATGTATGTAGTTCCTGTGGGTGC
This sequence comes from Myotis brandtii, assembly GCF_000412655.1. Lineage (NCBI taxonomy): Eukaryota > Metazoa > Chordata > Mammalia > Chiroptera > Vespertilionidae > Myotis > Myotis brandtii. Next base: position 10,978,353 of record NW_005356042.1, read on the forward strand.
GTTTGGTTGTAAGTAATGGCTTATAGATCCACTGGGGTAGATCCAAAGATAATGCTTGGATTTTCACTTTGTAAATGGGAATGTGATTTGGTCTTTCAAAGTTTAAAACCTGACATAATTCCTTCTTGCTGATGCACTTCCTACCAGGCATCTCTTTTTATTCTAAAACAGCAGTTTCATCTGTATGGAAAAACTTTCGGTTAGCTAACTCCCATGGTCTGGTCCAGGAAGACTGGTTCGTGCTGTCTGGCCTAAATAGGCGCTAGAGCAGTGATGGCGAACCTTTTGAGCTCGGCGTGTCAGCATTTTGAAAAATCCTAACTTAACTCTGGTGCCGTGTCACATATAGAAATTTTTTGATATTTGCAACCATAGTAAAACAAAGACTTATATTTTTGATATTTATTTTATATATTTAAATGCCATTTAACAAAGAAAAATCAACCAAAAAAATGAGTTCGCGTGTCACCTCTGACACGCGTGTCATAGGTTCGCCATCACTGTGCTAGAGCATCGATACTTTACGGACTCAGGTGAGCCTTTCACCTGTGGAAACATCCCTAACTAGGAACCAACCTGTCAGTCTAAACCCCAGCACAACACACAGATGCCCAGCATTCTCCGAACTCCCATGAAGCCAGTGAGTTTCCACTCCTGATGCTGAGCCTGTGGCCCTTTGTTAACATTTCAATGAATTTGAGATCATTTTCCTTGTGTCCTGAGACTGTTGTCTGTCGCCCAGGCACTGCATCCCAGACACTGCTTGATTCGTGTTTTCAGAATTGTTCCTCTCATCGACTGAGTCATCCCACACCAGCGTGCAGCATTTGCCATGTTTTCTCCATTGATCTTTAAAATTATCTCAGCTTTCACTTGTATAATGTTTATTTATCTCTTCCTACTCACACTTTCAATGTGATTATAGTTTTTTTCTTTGTTGAACATAAAGGAGTTCCCATGTTTTAACAGCACTTCAGAACTAAGCATGAGCATGGGACATGCCCTGGGATTTTCAAGAATCTAGGGCTCTGGAACATCAAACCAGTATCAGATCCTGGGGGAGGGGGTGTTAAAACACAGATTACTAAAATTGAAAAAACAAATAAGAAAACAAACAAAACCCCCCCACTCAGACGGCTGTGTCAACCCCAGAGTTTCTGATTTAGTAGGTATGGAGGGGGGCTGAGGATCTGCATTTCTAGAAAGTTCCCAGATGCTGCTGCAGGGCCAGGACCCAGTTTCAGAACCACTGCTCCAGACAAATAAGCACCAGGATGGTTGAGACGAAAATGGCAGACAGTGATTGAGAATACCAGTGGGTGGTAACAGACTCATAGGTACAGAGAACAGACTGACAGCTGTCAGAGGGGAGGGGCTTCGGGAGCTGGGTGAAAAAGGTAATGGGATTAAGAAACAAACAAACAAACAAACAACCTCATAGAAACAGACAACAGTATGGTGATTATCAGAGGGAAAGGGTGGAGAGGGGAGGTAGAAGGGTGGAGGGTAAAGGGGGCGATAAATGGTGATGGAAGGAGACTTGACTTGGGGTGGTGAACACACAATACAATATACAGATGATGTGTTACAGAATTGTACACCTGAAACCTCTGTAATTTTATTAATCAAGGTCACCCCAATAAATTCAATAAAAAGAAAAACAAGGAGAATACCAGTTGGTGGCATTGGGGAGATTTGAAGCACCTTTGGCCTGGACCTTGAATTTGCATTCCAAATTGAAAGTTTGAGAGTATGAGAATGATGAGGACTTGGAGTTTACAAAGTACTTTTCATGATCCTTAGAGCAGTCCTAAGTGGTAGCTGTTGATGTACCCGCTCCATCGAGGAGACTGAGGTTACAAATGTTCAGGTTGGGATTAGAAGAGAAACCCAGGCAGAGTAGGCCCCCAGATCACTGCCCAGCCGGTTCCGCACACGAGCCTTGAACAGGGCCGGGAGGGCTGGTGGGGCAGGAGCCACTTCTTGGGCTCACCCTTTTGCTTTTCCCTGGATGCATATAATCCTTCCAAGCCTGAGATACTATGACTAACTCTATGCCATTCAATTTGAAAACCTGGATAAAATGGTCAGTATTCTAGAAAAATGCAACTAACAAAACAGACTCAAGGAGGACTGGAAAACCTGAATAGAGCAGTCACTATTGAAGAAGTTATTAACTGAGCCACTACAGAGTTCTCATAAAAAAGCAGGGGAGAAGTCACAGAAGGCTCGACGGTTTTACAGGGAAATCTACCAAATATTCTAGAACAGATAATCCCTCTCTTACCCAAATGGTTGCAGAGAACAGAAAAAGAGAAAGCACTACAACTCCTTTGATGAGGCCAGTATCACCTGGATTTCTGACCAGAGGGGAGGAGGAGCAAGGAAAATTATAGGTCGGTTTCACTTGAAGATACAGTTGTCAAAGTCCTGAATAACCCTCCTGGGCTTACTACCATCTCCTTGATACTTCCTCAAAATCATGACTGTGCCAGAAATTTCTCACTCTGTGCCCTGAACTTGACCCTAGCTCATGACCTTTAGAATCACCACGGCTTCTGAAGGTGCCCAGCTTGTCCCTGGAGGAGGCCTAGGGGAGCTGACTCAGGGCAGCCCATGTGTCATGGGCAGTGGCCCCAAGACATCTAATAAATCACAGAAAGTCCACAGAGGGTGTCCACACTTCGGCCTCTCGTTAACACAGGTATTTGTTTCCCTGGGCACAGCTGTTCTTTAAACACAGTTCAAACACCCACTCCCAAGCCAACAGATTTTGACCAACCTTTTTCTTTTTCAAAAGTGGGTCATTTTCCAAACCAATAACAACAACAAAAACCTAAGGGGTTGTTATGGTTTGTCTTTCAATGTGTGGCAAGTAAGTGACTTGTGCTAATGAAACCCTTTTATGTGGTAACGTGAAGACCGGTCCAACTTGGCCACCACCTCTGAGTGGAAAGTGCCAGGCTGTGATGGAAAATCTGACTGCGAACTTGACCCATGGCAGGTCCAAGGGGAAAATCCATGCTCCCGATTGGTTCCCCGATCCTGGGTTTGATTTTGGCATCCAGAAGAGGCAGATGGAATCTTAACCACTGTCAAGATTCGGAAATGGACTAATTACTTTCCCTGCCAGCTCAGATACTGTTTTCTTCTCTCAAGTACGTAAAACACAAACAAACAACACACACACACACACACACACACACACACACACACACATAAAAAAAGAAAACAAAACACCTTAGGAACTGTTTCCAAGTTGCCGTTCATCATCAGTGGTAAACCAAAGGAAGTGGGGTGGGGAGAAGTCCACCCCCAGGTGCAAGCAGTAAGGGTCTGCAGAGGGTTGCGAAACAATACTAAAAATCAGTTTGCCACCATTAGTGAAAAGCTTCTCCTTTCCATTGGGGTGAACCCCCAGACTCACAGCTTGTCCCCCACCCCACCCCGATGATTATGGTGATGCTGAACTCCTTCCAAAGTCTAAGCCTCGTTCTTTGTGTCTGTTGTCCGGATACTCCGTCATCTCCTCAGTGGTTTTCGGATTTAGCAACTTAACTACGTAGCATCATAACGGGGTTAGCTACGAATGGTCTTGCTTCTAGGTGGGGAAACTGAGGCTCAGAGTTGACACAGAACACCGAGGGGAGGAGTTGGGATGTGGTGTCAGGTCTGGCGATGCTGAAGCCGTCAGAGGTCTGTGAACCATGTTATACAGGAAAAAAGGCACTTCCAGGATGTAGGTTCAAATCAGCACACCTTTCCCTGGGTCCTGAGGAAGTCCTGGCAGCCTTCCTTTGAAACACCTTCCATGGTTCCAAAGATGCTGACTTAGCGTTCCAGGGAGGTGGACCCTCCGGTCCTGAGTAATTTTTCTCTGGGCCTTAGATGAAAAGACATACACACACATGCGCACAGGTAAGAAACCAAGGCCTCCACTGAGAAGGTGACATCTGAGTAAAGGTCGGGGGTGGTGAGAACATCTCGCTTTAAACTCAGAAACCTGTCTGTGTCAGGTGTGTGGATCTGCTTCCCCCTTTTAGCGGCCAGGGTTTTATAGTGTGCAGGTAACGGGTCCTCCCTCTGATGGGCATTTAGGCTGCCTCCAAGGACGCACACTCTTGCCAGCCCTGGCATTGCCAGTCATCGTCATGCTTTCCCAGCCTCTGCTGTTTGATTTTAGTTTGCAGATGAGGGTGAGCATCTTCTCATGTTCCTGCTGCTGTGTTTCTTTCCCTGGGAGTGGCCCAAGCATAGTCGGGCCAAGTGTAGAGAAGGTGACACTCAGTATGATGGGTGGACAAGGGCATTTGGCCATGTTGCTCCAGGCAAGTTGCTTAGCTTCTCTGGGCCAAGTTGTTCATTCATAAGATGCAGATATATTCATACCTCATGGGGTTGGGGTAAAGAATAAGTGGTTTCATTCATAAAAAGCCCTTAGCATATTACCTGGCATATGGTAGACATTTGATAAATATTAGTTATTGTTATTTCAGTCCTTTGCCCACTTTTCTACCTGGGTCTGTGTAGTTTCCTATTTGATTTTTAGAGCACTTTACGTATTGTGCATATTATCCCTTGTTATATATGTTAACTCAACCAGTACTCACCGGGGAACTGACCAGAAACTGTTCAGACAAATCATGGAAATGCCTTATGCCATCATGGAGATATGCAGAAGACACGGAGGGAGCTGCAGGCAGAGTCCTAAGCCACCTTGGGAGGGAGTTAGGAATGGGCTCCTTGGAGGAGGTGATATGCAAGCTGAGTCTGATAGAATGAGCCAGAATGAATGAGGAAAGAGGCAGGGGTGGTGGGATGACAGATGACAGCATGCACAGGGCCAAAGAGCCTGGGTCAGCATGTGGGTGTGTGACACCAGGTCACAAAGACTATGGGAGCCCAGCCAGTTCCCGACCACCCCCCAGGGGAGGCTGAAGCTGCGGGGAATTCCCTGTTGCCATCAGGGTTCTCATGGCTGAAGAACCAGACAGATGGAGCCAGGACGGTGTTTTAGATTCTCTCTGGAAGGGGTAAGGAAGCCCTCATGCAGCCCGCACTCTCCAGGTCTGCCTCCCACCCTTCCCCACACCGTTTCCCTGTGTCCCCCTCCCCTCCAGCCCACCTGTGAGTACTTCACCTCCTCATCCTTCATGGCTCCCTCAAGCAGTGATTCCCCCTCAGAAACCTTCCCTGACCCCCTTGTCGATCAGCCTCCACTTTCGTTTGCACAGGTAGAACCGTGTGACTTCACTGACAGCACTCACCCCCGTTTGAAATGGTCACAACCTGGTTACCTGCATAATCTCTGCCTCCCTCACTCGGCCATGAGCTCCCCTGGGGCAGGCATGGTCTCTGTTTTCCCTCACAGTTGTATCTCCTGCACCTAACAGTGCCAGGCATAGAGTAGGTGCTTAAATACCGGCCAAATGATGAAGTGAATGAATGAATGGACAGAAGAGGAAGCCAGAAGCCTTTCCTGCTTCAGATGTGGGTCCTGAGGCCCCACCGTGAATTCTCCTCATACCTGCTAAATGCTCCCCTCACTGTCTCGGTGTCACCCCGCCCACCTGGGCTGTCTTGCCATCTCACATTGCGCTCCCTGCTCCTGTGGTGTGTCATGAGAGCTAGTGTTTTGTCAGGGCTCTTTGCAGCAGCTGAAGGATTCCCTTTCCCCTGTCTCATCTGAGAGTTGTTTTCACCATCTGCCACGAAGGCCCGACTTGCTAAGCTTCTCCACCCTTAATATTCACACAGTCTCGCCAGCTCTTAATTAAGCTCCTGGGTTCATTCCACCACCACCCCCAACCCCTCCCCGGCACACACACACTGCGCTCCATCAAGGGTTGTGCGGGATCATGTGCAGCAGAGTGCATTTCATTTGGGTGGTATTTTCTGTTCTTAGTGTAGTCCCTCGTGGTGAAGAGGAAATGCAATGGATTTCTTAGTAGAAGTCCCAGCTACAGAAAGGATTTTCAGATTTCTCTTTAAAACTTGCTGTGAAAACAAAAACAAAAACTTGCTCTGAACTTTGGAGGCAGCATGGTGAGGAAGAAACTGGAAGGCGCGAGTGTGGGCTTTGAATTCAAGTGCAAACTGTCTCTGGCTGAGTCACTGACGGGGCAGGTCTCACCAGCTCTGGAGCCTCGGTCTTCCCCTCCGTACTATGGGAATAACAGTACTTACCACAAGGGATTAAATGATGGGTCCCGGCTCATGTCAGTGCTGAGAGAATGTTCACTTCTACCACCACCCCCCCTTTCTTAGACCGCGCTGCTTATGGAGGCCCTTGCTTTCCTCAGAGGCATGCTTTCTTACCCTACCACCATGTGCCCTGTTGCTTTGTCATCAATACTAGGATATTAATTCTTATTCTGCTTAAGTCAGTGGTTCTCAACCTTGGCTGCACACTAGAATCACCTGAGAATCTTTTAAAATCCTGATTTCTGGGCCTCATCCTCCGGAAATTCTGTTTCTTTGTTACTAATGTTGTGGCCCCACCCCATAACAAAGAAACAGAATTTCTGGAGAATGAGGCCCAGAAATCAGGATTTTAAAAAGATTCCCAGGTGATTCTAATGTGCAGCCAAGGTTGAGAACCACTGGCTTAAGTAAACCAGCAAAGTGAATTCAAGTGGCCCCACGTCTGGGCAGCGAGACGACTGACCCTGTCACTCCTATCCTCAACGGAAGTCAGTCTTGAGTCTTCCACCTGCCATCTTGATGACAGTGATACTGGGTTGGAGGTTCCCATCTCCAAGGTAATTCTTAATTCTTCTGTAAAAAAGAAGTCAGGTGGTTTTTCCCACCTTTGGCCTCTTTCTCGATTCTCTCGCACTTCTTCACACTGGTGAGGAGTGGATCTGTGCTGATCTCCTGGAGTTTAAACGCCACGTCCCATTGCTGGTCTGCCTTCCCACCAGTGACTCCTCCTGGCACTTGGTGGTGAAAGAGAAACAATTGGCCACAGGTTTACTGAGTACCCGTGTGTGCCAGGCATGGTGTTGGGTGCCGAGGCCATGGACGTATGTAGGAGATGGTTGCTGTCCTTGCCCAGCTCACACTCTATTGGGAAAACCTGAGAAAGTGGCTGAACTTTACCGCACACTGTGATGTGCGTGCGAGTGCCCTGCATGAGTGCAGAACCCACTGGAATTAGGAGGTTAGAGTAAGGACTTCCAGGTGGTAGAGGCCCACATCTAACCCGAGGCCTGAAAGATGAGAAGAGTTTGGTCAGGCAAGGAGAAGGGGAAACGTTCTGGATGGTAAGAACTGTATTTTATTAAGAATATTTGTGTAAAATATGTGACATCGCCAATAAGCTTCATTTATGCTTTCTTCATCAAACATTTAGTGACTGCTAGAAGCCAGCACTGTGCATCTAGAAGCGAGTCACTGTGTGCCTTGCCCTGGGAATATAACCGTGAATGAGACAAGATGCTCACAATTTAGGGAAGAAAGCAAATAAATAAGGAAAAGACAAATAAATAAACAATTTCCATACCATGTCAAAAAAAGCCAGCATTTATTTATTGAGCCTGTGCCATGAGCCATGCCCTGTTCTGAGCATAGTAACTCAGCTTGTCCTAGGAGGTAGGGTCTCTTTCTCTCTTTATTTTACAGATAAGGAAACTGAGGCACATGGAGGCAAGTAACCCGCCTGTGCTGTGGTCTGTCAGTTGGCAGGTGACTATTCCAGGATGCAGATCTAGTGGTCTAGCTCCAGGCCCATACTCTTACCTGCTGCTGTTACCTGGACGCGCGAGGAGAGCCGCCGCATGGTTGGAAACCCTTCT
>NW_005356042.1:10986252-11031447 GCF_000412655.1 Myotis brandtii
TTACTTTGCTCCCACTGTGTGCAGGCAACTGGGGACAGAGAGAGAACTAGCCTCTCTTCCAAAGAACTTGAAGCTCATTAAGCTAATTAAGGGATCAGATGGTCCCAGATGACCAGCTGCAGAGCTGAGTGTGCTGGGAACTCCGGAAGGGCCTGGACAGACCACCTCAGGGGCCCAGGGGTGCCCCATTCCTGGGCACTTGGGGAGAAAGAGACAGCTGTCTGGAGGAGAAGCAGTGCAGGTGGCCCCGAGGATTTGCTGTGTGAAGGTAGATGGCAATAGCATTCTAGGCCCGGGGGCCAGCTGAAGCAAAAGGTCCAGAAGCAGGAAAGTGCAGAGTGTTTTAGAGAACCTGGGACAGCCCTGGAAATTAGGGTATTTCAGGGGCAGGAGAGGGAGTTCAGTTTGGAGAGCAGGATAAGGCCAGAAGGTAGAGTTTGTGAGTAGAGGAGTGGCAAGAAGAGATGAGAAAATGAATTTTCAATGGGGTCGCTTTATACTTTGAAGACCCTAGGGCAGTGGTTCTCAGTCTTCTGGCCCTTTAAATACAGTTCCTCATGTTGTGACCCAACCATAAAATTATTTTCGTTGCTACTTCATAACTGTAATGTTGCTACTGTTATGAATCGTAATATAAATATCTGATATGCAGGATGGTCTTAGGCGACCCTGTGAAAGGGTCGTTCGACTGCCAAAGGGGTCGCGACCTACAGGTTGAGAACCGCTGCCCTAGGGGATCTTTCTCTCTGAGTCAAGGATTCTGGCCTAGGAGTGCTTTGAGGGTTGCCATGGCCTTGGAGGGTTATAACACAGGAGACATCTAACCCGTGGAAAACGGTCCTTTTAATCAGTCTCTTTTGCATTTTAAATTCATGCTTTGCTCTGCTGTTTAGATACCTGACAATAAACATCATAAGATGTATGATCGTCACTCTCAGCAATTCTAAATAATCCTCGAACCTAAACTTTCTTGAAATTTGTAGTGTGTGAATTATCTCAGGAGGCATAATGATAACACGCTAGGTGATGGCTAACATGGCTAAGTAAGATTTTAAAAATCTACCTGCAAATTTGAGCTTTGCTGTTGAATTCAGCCCCGAGATCAGGGATTCTGTATAAGGTGACATTTAAGGTCTGGGACAATGAGCAGCCATGAAACACAGAGTTCAGGTGCAGGATAGGCACTTTAAACTCTCATGACATAAGTAGGTGGAGTGACTGTTGTTTTTTCCCCAACTTCCATTCCCTTCTCCCACCTCTAAAGATCCTGACCACCCAGCTGACTCCTGTTGAAAGAAGCTGGTGTCCCAGCTGCTGAATCTGATATGCTGAGACAGAAAAAGGGCCTTGTTTTTAAAATATATGTTTTTTCAAATTGATTTCAGAGAGAGGAAGGGAGAGGGAGAGAGAGCTAGAAAGAAACTTCAAAGGAATCATTGAGCTGCCTCCTTCACGCCGCCCACTGGGGATTGAGCCCACAACCTGGGCATGTGCCCTGACTGGGAATTGAACCGTAACCTCCTGGTTCATGAGTCATCACTCAATCACTGAGCCACACCAGCCAGGCCAGAAAAAATGGTCTTGACATGTAAACTTTGCACCCTCTCACTTCCCCTCTTGGTGCACCCCCAGAACGGTTGGCCATGCTTTAGGGATCTTTGGTGAGTCAACCACAGACTAGGGAACGGTTCTCAGGCAAAGAGCTATCACTCTCTCTTCTAAGAACTGCAGCTGGAAAACTCTAACCCCAATGGGTCTTTTCTTGCTTTTTTAAGCTCGCCTTCACCCAACCCTCAGGTGGTCCCAGTCTCCACTTCTGTCTGCCAATTGTATCTGCTTCCTAAGACACTGACCAGGACTGGAAAGCTGAGGAGAATGGACAGGAAGGGAGACACCTGGCTCTTGGTCTTATTATGGGGCTAGGAGCCGATTCACTGCATTTTCCTTATCCTGCTTTCCAGCTTCTCACTCTCATGTGGCCTTTTTTGGTCAGAAGGTAGGAACCTCTGTAGGCCTTCCATTGTACATGTAGCACTTATTTGTTTATCTGCTCACTTATTTATTCAGCAGTGATGGAGCCCCTTCTGTGTGCTGGGCTGCACTGTTAATGAAGATAGAGGAATGACTAACATAGCCCCTGCTTTTAAGAATCTCAGGTTGAGGAGGGAGTCAGACAGGTGAGAAAAGGTATGTCAGGATTTGCAAGATAATTATCCTGCAGAATGATTACCTGTGATGTAAAGGCTGTTAAAAACAGCCACAAGAAGAGGGGTGAGCTGTTCTGGAAGAATTCCTAAGCAGGCAACAGCGGAGCTGCAGTGAGGAAGATGAGGGCAAGAGAGGAAGAGCGTTCCAGGAGAGAGAATGTCTCTGGGATCTTGACTTCTCCCTTTTGTGTTCTAATAGCTGAAACCACCTAAGGTGTTACTATTTTCTTCTCCAGGGAAGGAAACTTCATAGCACTCACACTGTGTTCGCTCCCGGGGCATCTTTGAGAGGTGAGATCTCACTCAGCTGTTGTGAGGCAGGAGGGCCAGGTGCGATATGCGTACAGCGTCATAGGTGTGAGATCAACCTGATTTAGGAAACCAGTGTTTTCATACATGTAACCAATACAAAGAGTTGGAAGTGTCATCAACACATTGAGAAATGAATACAGAATGGCCAACCTCAGGAGAGTTATTTACGAGGTTGGTACATGGTACAGTGAGGTTGCACACAGTATGTGTTGCATGGGTTAGTTTCCTCCATTTAAAAAAATATATTTTTATTGATTTGAGAGCGAGAGGAAGGGAGAGGGAGAGAAACATAGATGTGAGAGAGAAACGTTGATCAGTGGCCTTCCACACACACACTGACCAGGGACAGAACCCGAAATCTGGGCATGTGCTCTGACTGGGAATTGAACTGGTGACCTTTTGTTGCACAGGATGATGCTCAGCCAACTGAGTCACACCAGTCATGGCAGTTTCCTCCATTTGTTATTCGCCTATTCATTCACTTGATGAACAGTTTGTTGAGTATTTTCTATCTTCTGGGCACTGAGCTCAGTGCTTCAGATACAAAAGTGAACAACTCTCAGTCTTGTCCCCAAAGAGCCCACCATCTAGTGGGGGCGTCAGGCAGGTGTATAGATGATGCTAATGCCGGGAAATGAGCATGTCTTGGTAACAGTATCACGTGGCACCAGAGCCAGGTGTAATGACTAAATTTTCTTTCATTCTTTTTCAGCAAAGATTGGGATCTTAGGAAGAAAAGCAAAAGATCCCTCAGAGCCAACACCAGGGGGATGGCCTGAGACCAGGTTAGGTTTCAGAGTCTTGAGTCAAGTTAACATCAAGTTTAGAGATGCTGGTGTGGACCCTTCCCTGGCACTTTCTCGTGGCATGACTTTGAGTTTTGCTTTTCTCTTTTGTAAAATTGGGATAAAATAGTGCCCTACAGGGTTTTTATTAGGGTTGAACGAGGTAAGCAATGTGAATCACACAGTAAGCACTCAACAAAATAGAATTGTTGCATTATGGTGAGCAATTGAGAGAAAGGACTTTGAGGTTGATGCTGTACCGGCCCTCCAAGTCACCATTAAGGATTATTCTGGGCATGTGTGGATGGCTCCTCGCCCAGTTGCCCATGATAATAAAAGAAAGACTTTGTACATGTGGAACCAGCAGGATAACACATCTCTCAACTGAGGATAGCATCCTCTGTCTAAGCTTTTTCTCCTTTCTTCCCTGTCCTGAGGAAGCTTGATGCTCTTCTGTGCCTGGGGGTGTGACATGTCCTTGGTGGTACATGAGCAGGGACTCTGAGCCCTGTGTAGAGTGGCCTGTCTCCTGAAACTGGTGTTGTGTGGCAGAAGTGTCCTGTGACCTGTCCCTTGTCTGTCCCGTCCTCTGTGGCCTCCTTCAGCCCTTTACCTCCTGCCCTCCTCGTCCCAGGGCAGCTTCCTCTTGTCGCTTAGATAACAGGTTTGCTTTTGTGCTTGTGTATCCTACCAAGTGCAGTGTATTTCCTGACACAGCTTTTCTTGCTGCACATTGACAGCCATATACCATTTCTTAACAATTTTGGAGTCATTCTGTCATTTCTTGGCGCATTGGGCAGGTTTCTTTCCCCCACTGCCTGAGTTAAGATGCCCTTTTCTGTCTTTTAAGAGTCTCTCCTTAGGGAATCTTCAACACACTTGGATCCTTTATTATTTTGTCCAATCTTATCATCTCTATCTTTTAATAAATGAGTTTAATCTATTCAGATGAATGATTTATTAATATACTATTTTGATTTTTCTCTCCTATTTTGCGTTCTATTTTTATCATTCTATTTCCCTGCTCCCTCTCCCGTCCCTATCCCCTGACCTTTTTATGCTTTTTTATTGAGTTGATATGTTTTATATATTCTCTCTCCCTGGGCTGTTTTAAAAGCTGGGTATAGATTGTATTTTTATTCTTAACTTTCAGCATACATACTTAACTGTAATTTTTTTCTAATAAATATGATGTCCTCCTATTGAGTACTAGAGGCCCAGTGCACGAATTCGTGCACCAGTGGGGTCCCTCGGCCTGGCCTGGGGGATTGGGCCGAAACCAGCTCTCCGACATCCCCCAGGGGGTCCCGGATTGCGAGAGGGCGCAGGCCAGGCTGAGGGACCCCACCAGTGCACAATCAGGGCCAGGGAGGGACACGGGAGGTTGGCCAGCCAGAGAGGGACTGTGGGAGGGCTCCAGGGCATGTCCAGCCCATCTCATTCAGTCCTGATTGGCTGGACCCAGCAGCAAGCTAACCTACTGGGCAGAGCATCTGCCCCCTGGTGGTGAGTGCATGCATGTCATAGCGACTGGTCAACTGTCTGCCCCCTGGTGGTCAGAGCAGGTCATAGCAAGCAGTTAAGCGACCTTAGCATATCATTAGCATATTACGCTTTGATTGGTTGAATGGCCGATGGGACGACTAGACACTTAGCATATTAGTCTTTTATTATATAGCAGTGATGGCGAACCTATGACACGCGTGTCAGAGGTGACACGCGAACTCATTTTTTTGGTTGAGTTTTCTTTGTTAAATGGCATTTAAATATATAAAATAAATATCAAAAATATAAATCTTTGTTTTACTATGGTTGCAAATATCAAAAAATTTCTATATGTGACACGGCATCAGAGTTAAGTTAGGATTTTTCAAAATGCTGACACACCGAGCTCAAAAGGTTCGCCATCACTGTTATATAGGATAGCAAGGAGGACTCTTTTTACTTTAACTTCTCTCTATACATCTTCATTTTGTTTTGTCTTCCCAGTGTTGTTAAACACCAAACATTATTTTTATTATTTTTTGCAGCCAGTAATTATATTTACTAAATTTGTAAAAATTATTTTTTTCTTTTGTCTTTCTGTGAATTAATTTTTTGATTTGCTGAAGTTTTTCTTTATAATTCTTTTAGAGGCTGCCGTAGATAAATTCTCATACTGGTGGGATGTCTGAAAATGCCCATTTACTTGGACCTTTAAATGCTGTTTTAGTTGGGTATGAAATTTTTGGTTGAAGAATTTTATAGTTATTTTCTCTCAGCATTTTGATGATAGTTCATTTTTTTAGCCCTCTGTTATTGCTTATGCTATTAGCCTGCCATTCCTTTTAGATAATTTTTTTCTCTCCATGCTGTATTTTAAGATCTTTTTTCCCCCCATGACATTGTGCAGTTTTATTATCATTTGTCTTTTATCCTGCTTCATGCTCAAAGTGCTAAGAACCTGTCTTTTTTTATAACTTCTGGAAAATATTCAGCTGTTACCTCTTCAAATATTCCTTTCCTAAAATTATCCCTTGTATTGAATTTTAATTTGATTCTTATTTGCAGAATATTTGTTTTTAAATCTATTTAACCTTTGCTTTGAAATAATTTCAAATTTACAGAAAACATTGTAAAGAAATCCTTTTCCGATCTACCAGTTTTTAACATTATGCCATGTTTTCTGTCTTTCTGTGTGTGCATATGTACATGTGTGTGGAAATATACTCATACATATATACATACTCATATTTTATATACAAATAATTATACAAATGATTATTCTCTTTCTGAACCGTTTGAGTATACAAGTTATTGTTTTCTTAACCATTTGAGTGTAGATTGCGTATGTCATGCATCTTTACCCCTTAATACTTAGTAAGGGTATTTTCTAAGAAAAAGAATATTTTCGTAACTCAACATAGTACAGTTATGAACTTGAAGAAGTTAGCACTGACGAATACTTTTATTTAATCTGTGGTCCATATTTCAGTTTTTCTATTATCTCAATAATGTCCTTTAGATAATTTTTCCCTCCAATATAGAGTTCAGTCCAGAATCCTGTGATCACTTTAGTTGTCATGTCTCTAGTCTCCTTTAATCTGGCACAATTTCTCAGTCTTCCATTGTCTTTAATGACTGACATTTTTGAAGACTACAAGTCAGTTATTTTACATAGTGTCCCTCACTTTGGGTTTGTCTGATATTGTCTGAAAATTAAAGTTATTCATCGTCACTGAAATACTTAATATGATATTGCTCTCTCTTATCCATCCATCATTTGTCAGTCAGTCAGTCTGTCTGTCTGTCTGTCATCTCATCTATTATAAGTGCAGACTTGAGGATTTTTATTTTATGCAACAGTTTATGATCCATTTACTGCCCTTACTTATTTTTATGTTCAAATTATCCCAGAGTTTGCTAGTGGGAGCCCTTGGAGCTGCCTCTTATGTCCTTTTGACTGGTTATTCTTTTGACCACTTCCTCACTCTCCCCCTGCCCATATTCTGCAGCGTAAATTATGCATATATATATTTTATACTGCTAGAAGCATATTTTCATGTTAAATTTCTAGAAGTGGGATTGCTGGGTTGAGGATAAGTGCATAGCAGTTTTGTTAAATATTGCCAAATTTCCTTCCTTAGCAGTTGTACCATTTTGCATTCTACCCACAATTAAGAGAATGCCTGACTCCCCACATCCTCTCTAGATGAGTATCGTGTCAAGATTTTTGAACTTTTGCCAAGATCATGGGTAAAATGGTATCTTGGTATAGTTTTAATCTTCATTTCTTTTCCTATGATTTTTAATTTGCATTATTGAGTGAAGTTGAAATCTTTTATTATGTTTAATAAGAATGTCTGTCCATGTTTTCTGTTCATTTTTTCTTGGAGGACATTTTGGTCCTTTTGTCTTCAGTGTTTATTTACAATTTGGGCATCTTTGTCTTTTATCTATGATATGCAAATATATATATTTTTTGGCCCCATTTGTTTGGTTTTTAATTAATTCTTTACCTTACCCTGTTCTTGTTTCCTTTCTGTCTGTATTAGTGTGAGAATTCCTTATTTATCTTAAAGGAATGTTTTCCTTGCATCTATCATTTTATGCATTCTACACATTCCTATTTTAAAGTCCTTGTCAGATTGTTTTATGATATTCACTTTATTTTATTTGGAATAATTCATGTCACAAGTGTTGGTTTTGTTGGCTAGGTTTCTGAGCCTTAGATAGCTTCATGTTTGGAATTTTGGTGCACAGGCTCATTTCATGAAGGAAGTGTTTTGCTTTTCTTTGCTTTCTCTTCTTCTTCTCCTTCTTCTCCTTCTTCTCCTTCTTCTCCTTCTTCTCCTTCTTCTCCTTCTTCTCCTTCTTCTCCTTCTTCTCCTTCTTCTCCTTCTTCTCCTTCTTCTCCTTCTTCTCCTTCTTCTCCTTCTTCTCCTTCTTCTCCTTCTTCTCCTTCTTCTCCTTCTTCTCCTTCTTCTCCTTCTTCTCCTTCTTCTCCTTCTTCTCCTTCTTCTCCCCCTCCTCCTCCCTCTCTCTCTCAGTTGTGTTTGCCTCCACCTGGCCCAGATAAAGCCTTCGCCTTGGGCAGCACAGCGGTTGGTATTATGGTTGTGCTTTCATGGTGGGGCCTCACGCCACTCCCTCTTGTCAGGCCGTGGGCCTGGGTCCCCTCTGCCATCTTTCATGGGAAATTTGCTCTCTGCTGTCCCTGAATCCAGCTCCTGGCCACCACTACAGCTCTCAGCCTCACTTCCTGCTTTGTGTTGATGTTCTCCCTCTCATACACACAGACTATGATCTTGTTGGTGAGCCCAATATTTACCTGTGTATTTGGAGCAGAGGGTCTGTGTCAGAGCCTGATGTTACGGAGCCTTCTTAATGGCAGATGGTCCTTTGTATTCTGAAGGAAGGCATGTGAGAAAGTTCGAAGGAAATAGAAGGAAGGAGGGAGCAAGATGGAGGGTTTCCTATGTCCCAGAAGTGCAGTGCACACCATTCCTTTTACTTCACAACAATTCTGTGAAGCAGGAATGGTTTCTCCCATTCCTCATGTGGGAAGTGGGGGGCACAGAGTGGATATTGAGCCACCGGCCTTACAGCTTACGAGAGGGAATGGGGAGGCCTGAACGCTGGCCTGTCACTGGGTTCACCCTCACTTCCAGCTCAGCAGGGCGGTCAGTCCCCTGTGCCTGGAATGCCCCATCGCATGGCCTGGGTCTGTGCCTCGGGCTTAGAGGGAGGGTGTGGTCTGGGAGCAGGCATGTCAGGCTTTGAGGACTCACCAATTAATTCCTCTTTTGTGAAATGACTTAGTGTCCTTCAGCTAACACTTACAGAATGCCTAGGATGAGCTGGGCACTTGTTAAAATCCCATATCAGTTCTTTAATTGAAATATCTCAACAACCATGGAAAGCAGGTACTATTGACTATCTAATAATCAAGGACACGAATGCTCCAGAAGCTCATGTGACTTCTTAGCTTCTCTGAATTAGCAAATGCAGTGCTGGGCTTCTTACACTGTCTGGCTACAAAGCCCTAGACTTCCATGCTTCTGGAATGTTCTATTTCCCATGGTGTCTTCCCTGCCAGCTTGCTGCAGTCTTTCCAAAGGTTCAATACCCCAAAAGGGGAGGGGCTTGAGGGCGGCTCTGTGTAAAGTTAGTCTGTTGGGCTCTGGGGTGACTTTCCTCTGGGTCTCCTAAAACACAGGGCCCGTTGTAGCCACGTACAATCAGAAACAGAATCTAATGCAGTATTGATTTACTTCTTTATTTTTCACTGCCCCCACCAAGCAAGCTCCGTGAGGGCAGGTATCTTATTTTTTCAATGTTTTTGGATATCCATCATCTAGTATGATAGTCCATAGGGCGGTGATGATAGATTTTGAGTGAATGAATGAATCCAATGAGAGACAGCTAGCTCCTATCCTGGCTTTACCTCTTAAAACCTCTGTGGCTTCCAGCACATTATTCACTTTTCCTTATCTGCAAAATGGACTCGTGGTGATTTCATCAGAGCGCTGAGAAATTTAGAGACAACATACTACTAGAGAGCTCAACACAGGGAACCCTCCTGTCCTCCTCCTTGATATAACTGTTAATTAGAAGCTCAATTTGGTTGGGGTGCAGGAGGATTTTATTCAAACCGTTCCCAGCCCTGGGAAGCATTGATGTACCAGCGCCCTGAGGTTCTGCCTGTTCCCCAGGCTGTAATGCACTCACCTCCGCCCCCGGACCACCCCCTGGATCCGCCTGGGCTGCTGCAGAAACCGTGGCCAGCCCCAATTAGAAAGCCCCTCCGAGGAGCTGAAGGTTTTGAGGTTAACCCTGAAGACACAGCTCCCTTTATACAAGCCTTTTCATTAGATGCTCGAGTTTACTTTCCAGAGTTCATTGAATCACTTTCCCGGCATTGTGTGGAGTGATGGAAAAGTATAACACTAGGCAGCTTCGGGGCAGCGGGCAGGACACAGGCACCGCGGCCTCGGTGCCCCTTCCATGCTGGGCGCTCTCCTGGGGGGGACCCAGCATTCCCGAGGAGGGGTCGGGTGAAGCACTTCCCGGTCTCTGCCTTTGGCTTGGTTCTTGAGCTTCCAGGACCCCCGATGCTAGTTAAGGATCTGAGTCCACCCAGAGGCGGACCCAGGGCTCCAGAGGCCAAGGAACAATTCCCATGGACTTGCGGTGCACAGGTGTTATGCTGGCCTGCGTTATGTGTGACAGTGGCCCTGCCCTCAAAATGCTTACAATATTGCTGGAGAGAGAGGATCATTGAAATACTTTTATGTTGAGCCGGGCCATGATGATTAGAAAACAAAAGCTACCATTTATTCCTTGTTTACTTTTATCATGGGTCCTTTAAATATGTATGTCATTTGATCCTGCTCTCTGCGGATAAGCAACCAGGACGAGTCCGCTCTGTCCACAGTAATTTTCCTAAGAGGGCCAGGTTTGGCCTCAGGGGACCAGCTTCTGGTTGGGATGCAGCACTGCAGCCTCCATCGTGACTTCTTTCCCTTCCTTGCCAGAAACAAAATGAAAGGTCCAGTAATGCTTAGCACAGAGCAAATCCTTCTCTGTGTTTCCTTGTACCCTTCCACCCACATCACTGCAGCCTAGTGAGGTTGTTTTTGAGATGGGGCTCCATCCCGTGCCCCCCGCAGAAATGCTGAGCTCAACAAGATTTTCAGGCCTTCATCACTGTTCATGTCCAGGGCTTAAGGGAGACGTCTCACGCCTGGGGGTGGGGAACTGCCTGGTGATGGAGGATACCTGGCTTGTCTGGACCCTGAGTCCAGGGCTTGAGGGAGACGTCTCACGCCTGGTGATGGAGGATACCTGGCTTGTCTGGACCCTGCTTCTCAAAGCCTGGTCTTGGGAGTGATGGCAGCACCATGGGGTGGGCCCGGCAGGCTGGGTTTTCTCCAGGGGGTGCTGATGCCTGCTCAAGTGTAAGAACTACTGGGCCACGACAGACTTGCCTGCGTGTCAGAATCACCCAAGAAGTGTGTTGTGTTTTTAAAAAATTTATTATTAACTTACTATTGAAATATGTTCATTAATATATACTTCA
Organism: Myotis brandtii; assembly: GCF_000412655.1. Lineage (NCBI taxonomy): Eukaryota > Metazoa > Chordata > Mammalia > Chiroptera > Vespertilionidae > Myotis > Myotis brandtii. The sequence continues at coordinate 10,997,118 of NW_005356042.1, forward strand.
CCTTTTGTTGTTAATCCTCACCCAAGGATATATATTTTTTTCCATTGCTTTATAGAGAGAGGGAGGGGCAAGGAGAGAGAGGGGGGAGAGGGAGTGAAACATAGATGTGTGAGAGAGACACATCACTTGGTTGCCTCCCACACGTACCCCAACCCGGCTGGGGATTGAACCAGTAACCCAGGTACATGCCCTTGACCAGGAATCAAACCCTCGACTCTTCAGTGTGTGGGCCAACACTCTAGCCACTGGGCAACACTGGCCAGGGCAAATAAACTTCACTTTTTAAACCGGTTCAGATTTACAGAGAAATTTGGAAGATAATACAAAGACTTTCTTCTATATAGCTCCTATTATTAATATCTTGCATTTGTGCAGTACATTTGTTACAGTTGATGAACCAGTATTGATGCATTATTACTAACTAATAAAATAGTTTACATTAGGGTTCACTCTTTGTGTGGTACATTCTATGGGGATTTTGACAAATATATAATGACATGTATCCACCATTATGGTATCATACTAAGTAGTTTTACTGTCCTAAAAATTCTCCGTGCTTCATCTATTTATCCCTCCTTCTCCACGTAATCCTAACAACCACTGATCTTTCTATTGTCTCCATAGTTCTGCCTTTTCCAGAATGTCATATAGTTGGAATCGTACAGTTTGTAGCTTCTTCAGATTGGCATCTTTCATTTAGTAATCTGCATTTGAGGTCCCTCCATGTCTTTTCATGGCTTGATAGGTCATTTCATTTTTGTGCTAGGTAATATTCCATTGTCTGGATGTACCTCAACTTATTTATCAATTTACCTAATGAAGGACATCTTAATTGCTTCCATGTTTTGACATGTTGAATAAAATTGCTATAAACATTTGTGTACAGGTTTTTTCTATGTACATAAATTTTCAACTCTTTTGTGTAAATATCAAAGAACTTGATGGTTAGATCATATACTAAGAGTGTGTTTAATTTTGTAAGAAACTCCTAAACTGACTTCCAAAGTGGCTGCACCACCAGCCACTTTTATTTCCACCAGCAAGGAATAAAAGTTTCTGTTCCTCCACATCTTTGTCAGTATTTGGTGTTGTTTGTATTTTGAATTTTAGCCATTTAATAGGGTATCTTGTTTTAATTACAATTTTTCTAATAACATATGATGTTGGAACATCTTTTTTTAATTGTTTAATTTATTGATTTTAGAGAGAGGAAGGGAAGGAAGAGAGAGACCCGGAGAGAGAAACATTGATTTGTTGTTCCATTTATTTATGCATTTGCTGGTTGCTTCTTGTATGTGCCCTCACAGGAGACGGAACCAGCAGCCTTGATGTATCAGGATGATGCTCTAACACAGTGGTTCTCAACCTGTGGGTTGCGACCACTTTGGCGGTCGAACGACCCTTTCACAGGGGTCGCCTAAGACCATCCTGCATATCAGATATTTACATTACAATTCATAACAGTAGCAACATTACAGTTATGAAGTAGCAACGAAAATAATTTTATGGTTGGGTCACAACATGAGGAACTGTATTTAAAGGGCCAGAAGGTTAAGAATCTAAGTGGTCCCAAGCCTGTGACTAGTGTAGCCAGCCTTGGTTTGCAGCATAGCCTTGTAGCAGCTACTAAGTGATTGTCTTTGGCTGCCACCTGTACTGGACTTAAGAGGTGCTTGATTGATGTTTCTCTCTCATCGGTGTTCCTAACTATCCCTCTCCCTTCCTCTCTGTAAAAAATAAATAAATAAATAAATAAATTAGAGAGTTAGAAACATCGATGAGAGAGAAACATCGATCAGCTGCCTCCTGCACATCTCCTACTGGGGATGTGCCCACAACCCAGGTACATGCCCTTGACCGGAATCAAACCTGGGACCTTTCAGTCCACGGGCCGAGGCTCTATCCACTGAGCCAAACCGGTTTTGGCAGTTTCCTACATTTGTAATACAGTTACATTCTTTGATCACATGCTGCATTCCTTCCTGGGAATCTCCCAGTTTCTTCATTTTTTAAAAATCTGCACACTGTAAGGTACACTGTGCTGTTAAGTTTTTGGGATTCAACAAATATGTAATGTCTCATATGCACCATTATAGTGTCATTCAGAACAGTTTCATTGCCCTAAAAAAAAAAATCCCCCGAGCTTCACCTATCCACCTCTTCTCATTCTACCTGAACTCCTGGCAGCCACTGACCTTTTCACTGTTTTGACACTGTGCCTTTCCTGGAATGTTATATAATTGGACTCATGCAATGTGTAGCCTTTTCAGACTAGCTTCTTTAACTTAGTCTGCACTTAAGATTCGTTCCTGTATTTTTGTGATTTGGTAGCTAACTTAGTTTCATTGTAGAATGATACCCCATTGTATGAATGGACCATAGTTTGTTTATCCATGCACCTGGTAAAGGACATATTGGTTGCTCCCAATTTTGATGGCTATAAATAGAGCTGCAAGTCTTTTGTCTTGTGGCCGTACGCTTTCAAAGCAGTGGTTCCTTTTTGCTAAAAGGTATCCGAGCAGAAGCAAGCCTATGTGTGGGAGAGGGGACTCAAGGATCACCTGGGGTCCTTCCCGGAGAGCCCTCTCTATCCTCTTCTGAATTTGGAGATATAGCAAGTGCACCCAGAAGAGAGGCTGCACGGGGGTCCCAGCCACATCCGACCCTTCCAATGAAAATCTGAATGCTCTCTGATCTTGCTCTTGCACGATGGTCCCTGTCTTAGTGTCTCACTTGGTTTATCTGATTTTGGAAGGCTCTGCTCTGACCAACGGGGGATTAAACATGCACAGCTCGGTGAAGAGGAAGCTGGACACGGAGAAGGACTACGTCTTTGACAAGAGGCTCAGGTACAGCGTCCGCCAGAATGAAAGCAACTGTCGGTTTCGGGACATTGTCGTGCGGAAGGAAGAGGGGTTCACACACATCCTGCTGTCCAGTCAGACCTCAGACAACAACGCGCTGACCCCTGAGGTGAGGGGGCAGGACCAGAGGGGAGGGTCAGGCTGGGGAGGGCCTCGCATCCATCAGATTGGGGTGCTGGCTTCGCTTTGTTCCTTCAGGGAGCCTCTGATGGAAGTGGCCAGCGTGCACACACACTTGATGGCAGGGCACCATTTGCTAATCACTTCCGTGCATTTTCCATTTGATCTTTCTGACTCGGCAACGTTATCGTCCCATGTTACAGATGAAGACCCTGGTAAATGGAGAGATTCAGTCAGCTGGTCAGGACTTAGTCAGAGGAGGCCTCAGGCTGCCGTATAATAAGCAAGTCCAATTTCATTGCTGCAGATGGAATGATATTTACTCAGCTCACTTACACTTTTTTGAGATATAATTCGTATACCATAAATTTCACCCTTTTAAAATGAACAATTCAGTGATATTTCTAATATATTTACAAAGTTGCACAACCATCACCACCACTAATTCCAGAATATTTCCATCACCCCAAATGGTAATTCAGTGATATTTCTAATATATTTACAAAGTTGCGCAACCATCACCACTAATTCCAGAATATTTCCATCACCCCAAATGGGAACCCTGTACCCATTAGCAGTCACTCCCATTCTCCCTCCCTCCAGCCCCTGGCAACCACTGGTCTACTTCCTGTCTCTGTAGATTTGTCTGTTCTGGGCATTTCATAGAAATGGATCATATAGTAGCTGGCCTTCGTGACAGGCTTTCACTCAGCATCATGTTTTCACGGTTTACCTGTGCTGGAGCGTGTGCCAGGGCTTCGCGTGAAAATATTCATGGCATGGATATTTTCCATTTTGTGAATTAGTTCTTCAGCCGAGGGAGATTTGGGTTGGTTCCACTTGGACAATTACGAATAATATCGCTATGAACATTTGTGTACACGTTTTTGAATGAACATACGTTTTTAGTTTTCTTGGGTATATTCCTAATTGTGGAATTGCTGAGTGATTAGGTAACTACGTTTACCTTTCAGAGGAACTGCCAAACTATTTTCCACAGGTACTCACCGTTTTACATTTGTACCAGCAGTGTGTGAGGGTTCTAATTTCCCCACATCCTCCCTGACACTTGTTGTTGTATTTCTAATTTCTCCACATGCTCCCTGACACTTGTCATTGTATCTTTTTATTGTTGTTAATCCTCACCTGAGGATATTTTTCCATTGATTTTTAGAGAGAGGGGGAGGAAAAGAGAGAGAGAAACATTGATGTGAGAGACATTGATTGGTTGCCTCCGACACTCGCCCCAACCAGGGCCAGGGATTGAGCCTGCCACCCAGACACATGCCCTGACCGGGAATTGAACCCATGACCCTTCAGTGCGCAGGCTGATGCTCAAACCATTGAGTAACATTGGCCAGGACTATTGTATCCTTTTTATTAGTCACGCTAGGTAATTAGTTTTACTAGTTGTGAGGTGGTATCTCGTGGTTTTAATTTGCATTTTCCTGATGGGAATCTTTCCATGTGTTTATTGGCCATTTGTCTGTCTTCTTTGGAGAAATTTCTATTCCAATCCCTTGCCTATTTTTATTTTTAATTTTTTTTATTTTGACACTATTACAGATGTCCTCCATTCTCCCCTTTACCCCCTCCATGTAGCCCCCACCCCCTCTCAAGCCTTCACCCCAATACTTTATTTTAAAAATTGGTGTTTTTTGTTATTGTGTCTTTATTGTTCTTTATACTATATTCTAGATACTATACCTTTATCTGGTATATGATTTGAAAGTACTCCCGCCCATTCTGTGGGTTGTCATTTTACTCTCTACATAGTGTCCTTGGACATACAAGTTTTGAAATTGTGATGAAGTCTAATTTATTTTTTCTAGGTAACTTTTTTATTTATTCTGACATCCTAGGTCAGTGATGGCGAACCTTTTGAGCTCGGTGTGTCAGCATTTTTATTTTTTTTATTTTTTTTTCTTTCTTTCTTTTTTAATTTTTTTATTGCTTAAAGTATAAAACAAAGACTTATATTTTTGATATTTATTTTATATATTTAAATGCCATTTAACAAAGAAAAACCAACCAAAAAAATGAGTCTGCGTGTCACCTCTGACACGCGTGTCATAGGTTCTCCATCACTGTCCTAGGTGAATAGAACAGGGAAACAATGATGACTTAATGCATTTAGGGAGACAACATCACTCAAAATAGTGAATAGAACAGGGAAACAATGACGACTTAATGCATTTAGGGAGACAACATCACTCAAAATAAGGGGTACTTAGGAGGAATAATGGAGATGCGTATTTTTTTTTGATGCATTTTTTTTTGTGAGAGATTCTTAGTGGTGCAGATGTGGGAAGCACTCATCCAAGCAGTCCTCTCTAGCTCCACCGACCGAGGGTGAGGCAGCAGAGTGGTAAAGGACAAAAACCAGGGCAGTGCCAGCTCGCTGCGACTCTTCAGGCCTTGTATTTCCCTTTATCCCATTCCATCCCACCAGTACCCTTTTGATGTAGGATTATTGTAACCACATCTTCACAGATGAGAAAACAGGCTTAGAGAAATTCACAGGCCCAGGCTCACACAGCTTAGCTTCAGAAGGTTAGGACTATTGTCAGGTTTGCCCTCATTTTATTTCTCTCCCTTAGCGTGGTATCTTCCTGTCCCTGCAGTATCCTGCACTCTTATCTCCATAGTAGCAATGAAGACATGGAGGGTTAACATAGGGCTGTGTTTGAGGGGACACAGTCAAAGGTCAAGGAGTGGTTGACCACCCAGACTGGGATTGGTGGGATGGCCTGGCATTGCCCAGTGTATCCAGTACACTTAGGGAGGCCCAGGATGTGGGGTGGGGTGGGAATTGCTGAGTCCTTGATCTTGCAATCACCTGTCTTATCATAGTCTAGGGCTGTTTTATGGGATTGTGGGTGTGACCCTCAGGAATGATGCCAAGTGTAAGAAAAGGGATGTGGCTAAAGTCTGTGCAGTTTGTGGGGTTCATGGTTGCTTGTTGCCCCTCCTTTAAGCATGATGTTCCGGACTCTCTCCCTCCTCCACCATCTGGGGGTTTTGTGCTGGGCAGACCCCTGTGTAGGCTTCAGAGAAGTCCAGAGTGTGGCTTACCTTGAAGGCTGCTCTGTACATGTTTATACACCTGCAAACCTTGTTATTTTTAAGCTCATCATAAAGCATCCAACTGAGACCAATTCTTAGATCTTTTTCCTACTTCACTGCTTTTTAAAAGCATCCTTTAAAAGACACAGCATTTCCCTTCGATTAATCGAGTAAGTGCGAAGTCTCCCAGTTCATCCTGTCCCTTTGGAGTAGCTTTGTGTGGTAACTGTTACTCATCATGGAAAATGTGTTGCCTCTGACTGATTTAAGGTGCATCGGTTCTTACCTGCTGTGGGCTTGGTTAATTAGAGGTCCATTTCTACTTGGTGTCTGTTGGCAACAGAATGGTAGAAAAATGGAAAAAACACATTGATCTGGTGTTTTTAGGGGTCTCCACAACCAATGTGGATTGACTCCGGATAAACCGGCAACTGGGTAAAGTAGTCCGAAAAAAAGATCCTCTTGAAATGAAGAGGTGGTGTTAGTGGAGGAATGCAGATTTTGGAGTCTAGCCAACGTGGGTGTTGAGTCCTGCCTCCACCAACTCACCACTTCTGTTACCTTAGGAAGTTATTTTGCCTCCCTGAGCTCCCTCATTTATAGAAGTTATACGGTATCTTGCTTGTCTGCAAAGAGGCTCACAGAGTACCCAGCACATAGGAGGTATTCAGTGGGTGTTCCTATCATTGTTAAGAGGAAACAGAGGCAATTTAATGGCCACCAGCAGACTCAGTCTCGCTCACTCTTGGAGGAACTGGGAGGGCCACCTTCACGGTCATAATTGAATTTCTTTTTCTAATTGACAGTGGCCTCATGGGCAAAAAGTCATACATTACTAGGTTTGTTAACTAGATTCTGAGGCTAGTGGGTATGTTGTTGTAATTCTCCCCTCTGGAATAAAGCAAAGAACCAGGGAAATAATGAAATGCTCCTTGGGGAAAGAGACAGCAACATCGATTGCCCAAAGTCTTGGTGATTCAAAGCGCATCTGCTTCCCCATTAGGAGAGGATCCCAACCCGTCACTCAACTCCTGGTTTTCTTCAGTGCTCAGAGACAGCACACCAGCATCCATGGGCACACCCGACATGTGGGAGTCAACCCTCGGCCCTCTTGATCATACCCCACATCCACACCATCCCCAAGGCCTGTTAACTTGAGTATCTTGAATAGCTCTCAAATGTGTTTTCTCTCAATTTCCTTCACAGCCCTTATAGTCCAGACCACTCGGCTATCTTTTCTGGACTATTGTAATAAACTGCTAACAATTCTGCCCCCTTTCACATGTCCTGCCTTTTAATCCACTCACCACAGGGTAGGCAGGGTGATCAGTTGGAAGAGCTAACCTGATCAAATTACACTTTCTACACACAGACACACACACACATACACATGTACACACATCAGTGGCTTCTGATCGCTCTTGTTAAGAATCAAATACCATTATGTGGCCTGGGGGGCAGATGCATTCTGACCCTGCCCATCTCTCCAGTTCCATCTCTTATCACACATCACTCTTCTCTCCTCTTGCATTCCAGTTACTCTGGCCTTTTTTCATGCTCACATCTGCCCCAGCACCTTTGTATATATTTGTCCTTCTGACCAAAAAATTTTTCTTTTCCTTCTTACTTAGCTGACCTTTACTCTTCATTCATATCTCAGCTCAGCCATCACTCCCACCAGAGAGTCTTGCCTCACCTCCTTGACCGGATCAGGTCTTTCATATGCCTTCCTAGCACCGTGCACCCCTCCCTACCAGAACTTATTGCAGCTGTTAGTGTATATGTAATTGTGTGATAATTTGTTAAATATCTCATTCCCCCCATTAGACTCTAATCCTTTTGAAGGTTGGATACTGTGCCATTCGCTCAATTTAATAAATATTTATTAAATTCTAGTATGTGCACATTTCTGGACTAGGTGTTACAAGGGTTATTCAGATAAGTAGAATACTATTTTAGCTCTTAAAGGATTGTATTAATCTGTTACTGCAAAACAAAGTGCCCAAACTTAGCATCTTAAGACAACAAATATTTATTATCTCACAGTTTCTGTGGGTAGGAATCCAGTCATGGCTTAGCTGATGCTTCTGGCTCAGTGTCTCTCACAAGCCTGCAGTCAAGGAGTTGGCTGGGGCTGCAGCCTCAACCGATGGCTCAACAGAGGAGGATCCACTTCCAAGCTTCCCCAGTGGCTGTCGGCAGGTCTCAGGTCCTCACTGGCCAGAGACATTAGTGCCTTGCTATGCGGCTACTCCAGGTGGACTATGGAGTAATGGTTCCATGAGCTACTCACTAGCTGGCTGCTTGCTTCCCCCAGACTGAGAGCTCTAAAAAAGGGAGTCAGCAAGAGAAGAGAGCCAGGACAAGCTATAGTCTTTTTGTATCCGAATCTCCTCGTAAAAGGGACATCCCATCACTTTGCTGTATTCTCGTGGCTAGAAGTGAGTCACCGGGTCCAGTCTGCACTCCAGGGTTGGGGATTACACAGGGGTGTGAATACAAGAGGAAAGGGTTATTGAGGGCCATCACCAAGGCTGCCCACACAGGGATTTACATTAGGGAGGAGGCAGGATAAGGTAAGGATGTACCTTCGACAAGGGAGAGTTGTCAGAGCAGGGAGTTTAAACACTTGGGCTGTCAGGAGAAGGAAGAGTGTGCATTTACTTGGGTATATGTGGGAAGGCCTTCAGGAAGGTGGTTGCCGTGGAGGTGGGCCCTGGGTGACTGAGCTCAGCAAGTAAAGATGAAGTGGAGAGGGGGACCCTGATTTCCTCTCATTTCACACCCCTTTGAATGCATTTGGTTATCTGGTTCCAACCCACGGCAGGTCAGCAGCTAGAAGTAGCAGGGGAGGAGGGTGCTTTCTCTAGTGGACACTAACAGCAGGAGCAAGTGGCAGCTGGCATGTGTGTAACGAGGGGAATAATTCTCACAAACAGATTTAGGGCTTTAATATGCAGAGAGGTCTGGGGGCGTTTGTTCTAGAGGCAAACCCGGGAGCCCCTGAGGGGACCGGTCTGTTTCAGGCCAGCAAGTGGCCACCGAGTAGTGACATGTGGGCAGTGTATTCTGTGTAAGAAGGTAAAGGAGGGTGATGCTTTTAACACATTTCACCTTAAACAAACCAGTTACATTATAAAAGTCAGGTCCTTCAAGAAGGTCCCAAGCCATCAGTCCATATTGGATTATCAACATGAGACAGGCAAAGGCACAGGATACTCACTAAGCACAATTTTTTTTTAAATTAAGAAATGTAGTTTGTACATTCGTTGCATCAACGAAACACAAATTTGCTTTCCATTTAATTCACAAAGGAGGTGGCTGCTTCGTTTGAATTTGTGTTTTTACTCATTGACAAGCAAGTGTGACCTCAGAGAGAGACTACTCTCTGAGTCGTGAGTAGAATCACGCCTTACACAGATTCTCGTGTGGGTCAGACTGTCTGCTTTTGGAGGCAGATAGATGAAAAGACCCACAAGATAGTGGCCTGTTACCTTTTTGGATGTTCAAAATGGGTATCTGGGGCTTACACCCTGTGAGAGTGGAAAGTGCTTCTCCCATCCTTCTCACAGAGCATGCACAGGCCGGCAGATCCTGATTCAGATGGACGTCTAGCTCTGTTTGTTTTTTTTCACTCAAATTCATCCATTTACTTAAGTCATCCTACAGTGGGGAGCAGTGGAAAGAGAAGGTAGGAGAAAGAGAAGGGATGTTGGGGTGAGATTTGCATCCTGGTTCTGCCTGTTACTGGTGACTTTGGAAACTTCACTTCTCTGAGTTTTCCTTGCTCTACCTATAAAATCGGGATGCCATTCCCTTTCTTCCAGGATTTCTGTTTGGAATTAAATATTGTATGGAAATTACACTCGTACCTCTAAGTGCTTAATAAATGGGGGTTCTCTAAAAAGTATATTTAAAAAATAGTACTTTCAGAACATTTCAATACTATATCCTATGATTATGCCAATTGAATAATCAATGATTCTTTAAAAGCCTGTTCACACCCTCGTTGGTGTGGCTCAGTTGGTTGGGTGTCATCCCATGTTCTGAAAGGTTGCTGGTTCAATTCCCGGTCAGGGCACATACCTGGGTTGTGGGCTCGATCCCTGATAGGAGGCAATGTTCCTCTCTCACATAAATGTTTCTCTCTCTCTCTCTCTCTCTCTCTCTCTCTCTCCCTCTCTCCCTTCCCCTCCCTTCCCCTCTCTCTAAAGGTCAATAAAAAAATCTTTAAAATAAAAGCCTATTCACTTATTGTCTCCCTCGAGGCATTCTCAGCTTTACCCAGGCAAGTGCATGCCTTGTTTTCTCTTACCATACTCTTTCTGAGCTTATTTTTTCTTGTCCCATAACTTCTGTTGGAATGACTGATTGAGTTTCTTTATGAACTTTTAAGAAGTTATCCATGTTATGTTCACATAGTAAAACCTAAATGTAATTGTTACTTGTCCATCTCTCCCTGATATATAACCTAGGTATGCTCTAACTCTGGTCACCCCTTCTCTCATCTGACACAATATTAGTGCCCAGCACCATAGATCTACCTTGTGCACCCCCCATTAGTCAATATCAGTATGGTGATTTTTATCATCAGTTCTTATATTGATTTATCAACACATTCACCCATTTCTTTGGTGGCTTTGTTCCTTGAATGTCAGGTGCATTTATTTTTCTCTTCTGAATGTAGTTTTCTTCTTGAAGTGCATCCTTTTTTAGTTCTTTCAGTGAGAGTCTAAGCGTGGTAAACATTCTTTTACTGAAATGCCTACTTTTTACCCTTGCCTTTGAATGATAGTTTAGCTAGATACAGAATTTATGTTGGATGGTTATTTGCCTGGTACCTTGAACATTTTATGGTTCTGATGGCAAAGCCCACTTCCCACCCATAAGCTGTGTAAGGGTCTTTGTTGAATTAAGGGTGAGCAAGAGTATAGAATTAATTTGGCCTTTTAGAGATAGCTTACATAACTCACCTGCTGTGCACAGGAATTTTCCCCTTCACCTTGAAAAGGGCTAACCAAGCAAATGCTAGAAGATTTGCAGAGTTACCAGGGATTAAAGGACTCCAAGCCAGGCTTCCAAGTCTGCAGCCAGTACCCCCTCTGCCACCTCCTTAGCCTTCTGTGCCTGCTTCAGGGAGGGTGTAGGGGAGCTCTGGTTTTGCTGTTTCTTTGCTAGGTCTGGACATGGCTCATTCAGGGGAGGCTCCCTGCTCAGACAGAGCAGATTTACTCACCTCTGCCCTGGCTTCCAGATACACATTTAACATCTCCGCAAATCCATATCTGCCCACAGATCATGAAGGAGGTCCGGCGAGCTCTCTGCAACGCGGCCACAGATGACAGCAAGCTGCTACTCCTCAGTGCTGTGGGCAGCGTGTTCTGCAGCGGCCTGGATTACTCCTACCTAATTGGCCGGTTGTCCAGCGACCGGAGAAAGGAGAGCACCCGCATTGCAGAATCCATCAGGTGAGCTCTGCTCCTGTTCGGACACTAGGGGACCCGCCTAGGACTGCCAAATTGAGCACATGAAAATACAGGCTGCTCAGTTAAACTCATCAAACAACAAATAATGTTTGTTTGTTTTTTAGCATAAGTATGTCCCATGCAACATTTGGGATATACTTATACTAAAAAATATTTGTTGTTTATCTGAAATTTGGAATTTGATTGGATGTCCCGTATTTTCCTGTCCAAATTAGGGATGCCTTTACTCCCTAAGATTGCATTTTATTCTTTTGATCCCCCAAATATTTTATTTTCTTATATCCAGCCCAGCATCTGGTAATGCCCATGCATTATCCACACTTCTCCTGCCCTCTGTCTGATGGCGAAATCTTTGACTTTCTGGGCATTTCTGCTCCTGGAGCTGACATGGCTCAGCACCGGGGAGGAGGATGGATGGGTCCCCTGGGCAGTGTGGGGAGTAATTCCCCCTCTTGTTGCCTTTGGGGCAAAAGTTGGGATCCTGGGGTGATATCTGATCCCAACCATCAGTATCTCTTTTGGGACACTGACGGGTAGTTATGTCCCCCTTCTTTAGAGATTTATCAAAAGCAAGTGAGCTCATGTGATTTCCAACAAGGGCTGCCGCCTGTCCTCCCCGCCGGGGAGCACACCCACATTCACTGCTCACTTTGCAAAGTGCTCGGACAGGAGTCACAGCTCAGTAATGCTCCCTGGTCCCTTGAGAAGGAACACTTACTCTGCAGGCTGTCAGGGAGCCTTGGGCCACAGGTTAGGGATTTTCTGGACCCTCCAGCCTCACTGTGTTGTGACATCGTCACACGGAGGCTGATTCCCATGAGGCTGTGGGAGGCTTTCAGGGTATGCAGAGTCTCCAAGAAATGGCACGGGGGTGGCCTCACACGCACGTGGGGTTCTGCGTCCCAGTCAGGGTGATGCACTCACTGGAGTCTATGCTCCAAACACCTGTGTGCTTCCTGCTGCAGAACTCATGTCTCCCCCAAAAGAGACACGAAAATCCCGAATGATGTTATTAGAAAAAGCATGTGGTTTCATGCAGCTCTCAGGCTCTCCGGGTGCAGACAGCCCTGGCCATGGCCACGGTGCTTTGTTCTCCGCTCCTGTCAGGTGGCAGGGGAGCAGCAGGGTCCCCAGTAAGCCTCCTTCCTCGTTTATGGACCATCCGAGATGGGGCGCCCATCTCTACAGCTGAGGAGCACCTTGGCCGTAGCCTTCGTCTGGTTTATGAGTTTCTGCAGAGGCATTAGCTAATTTCTAGAGGTCCCAACTTTGAGGAGATGCTGAGCACATTAGCTCACTGCTGGAGAAAGGCGGCCAGTGGCATTCAAACATTTGCCCTCTCATCGGGAAGGTGAGTTTCTCTTAGGCCGAGTGGAGGGAGAGAGGGCCGAGGGAATTCTTCCCAGTGTGTCAAAGGGAGCAGAAGCTCGTAATGCATGAGCCGCCAGACACGCGGGAGGGATGGGGAGTGGGGTGTCCCCTAGGCCACTGGTTCTCAGCCCCAGCAGCACCGAGACTCTCCCCAGGGAGCTTTTCAAAACCCAGCTGCTTGGCAGCACCCCCAGGACATTCTGAGTTAATGAGCATGGGGTGGGGCCAGCATATCTTTGGTTTTAAAGTTCCCTCTGTGGTTCGAATGTGCAGCCAGGGCTGAGAACCCCTGCTCCATCCCAACCAAGAGGGTAATCTGAGAGCACCAGTGACTGAGAGCACTAAAAGGTGTGGAAACAAAAAGGTCCTTATTTTTATGCAAGAGAAGAAAGTTGGCTGTAAGAGAATAAGGTGAAGAGGAAGGTGATAGAAGGGAGAGGGAGGGTGAGGAGTCTCAAGAAGGGACACCTAGTAGAGAAGGGTGTCCCTGGGTCAGAAAGTGACCGTGGCTTGCTCATCACCACCACACACCTCCAGGGAGGCCCAGCTCCACGGACTTTGCAGTGGTCCCTCCAGCAGCCACACTCCAGAGTTGGGGACACGATGTGGCAGAGAAACATTTCCCAGAGAGCAATCTTCAGATTTCCAGAGGAGCATCGTGAGCAAAGGGCACTGTCGTAACTGAGTTTGGGCCACGCTAGAAGTTCTGTCCCCGCTCGCACAGACTTCCCAGGCATGTTAACATATTTGCAATCTGAGTAGTTTCCTGGGAAAGAACGTTGTTCAAAATTGAGCATGGCTGAAACATACTTTAGCCATAGAACCTATCATCTACTGAGATGCCTCGCAGTTCTCTTGGGACGTGCATGTGCTGGGCTGCGCTGACCTGCAGGATCGTGAGCATGCCACACGGCCACAGCCATCGCTCCCCCAGTGGCGCTCCTACACATGACCCTGTGCACTGCGCTCACTCTGCAGATGTTTGCTGAATGAACTAGCAGATGTGTGGAGAGCTGGGATGATTCATTCTGCAGAAGCCTCTCCCTGGGCCCCAAACAAAGCCGTCTGCCCCATCTTGAAAGAGGCTGCCTGCACCTGAACTCCTCACAGGTGATGCAGTGGCCTGCTGGCAGGGTGCTAGGATGAAGAGCAATCAGACGACCCACATGAAATACTTGGCCTGTTCCTGCACATAATAAATACTTGGAAGAGGTGTAAAGAATTATTTTCATGTTATTCCCAGTTTTAGCTAAGCCTGAGTCTGATGATGGAGTGGGCTCCCAGAGTGCCCGTATATCGGGAGCTCACAGGCCCTGTACCAGCAGACTTGGCAGTGGGAGGGCTGCACCCCATGGCTCTGGTTAAAAGGAATGAATAACTGGCTCACAAAAGAAATGCCAGTTGCTCCTGGTAAAATCCAGACACCCCTGTGAGCAGAATTTTGCTTCTGAGTCTCCTTTAGACCAGGAGGGTGGCTCACAGACCACTGAATGTGGAATGAAAGCTGCGTCCATGCTCCGCAGCAGCGATCAAGGGTGCCCTTGTGTCAGGCACTGTGCCGGTGCCCTGGGTGGACGTCTCATGCAATTCTCATATGGCCTGTGGGGATGCACCAGTGGCTTTCCCATTTTCCCAGTAGGAAAATGAGGCTGCAGAGACTGTAACTCATCCAAGATCTCACCCCTACTTAGGGGCACAGTTAGGACTTGACCGCAAGTCTTTCAGACCCCCAAGTTTTTGCTCCTTCTGCTGCCTCTGAAGAGCCCAGCAGCTCAGGCAAGCAAAAGCCACAGACTCAGGTTGAGTGGAGGAAGCTTCAAGGGCCAGGGTCAGCGTGGCAGACATGGCTGCTGGGAAGACGGGGAGTCATCTCCCTAGCGCAGCCCCGCCATCCAAGTCAGAACCAGATATCTGAGCAGCAGCGTCTGTAATGCAATATCCTGTTTGCTATCTGGCTTCTACACCCTCTGGGCCCTTGTGATAGAGATCCACTTGAGGTGAGAGAAGAAGGATGGGGAGATGGTCTGTGCATCATCTTTTTATGTCCAGGAAATGAACTGCTTGGACTGCAGGAGGGGTCGGGGGGAGCCATGCACATTTAGTCCCCTTAGCCCTTCTCTGGGGCCCTTGATCCCCCTGCATGGAGCTCAGGTTGGAAAACAAAGAATACAAGGCTCTGGGGTCTGGAAGGGAAAGCTTCTGGAAGATCGTGAGAGTGGAGCTGAATTCCTGAAGGACTGTCATGTGGTTTATGGAGCAGAGTGAATGCAAGTATGAGAGAGACCACATGAAGTCACAATAGGAAGGCGTCTTGATAGGGAAGGACCCACTTGTTTGAAAATGTCCAACAGAGGCCAGAGGATGCACCCTCAGGATGCTGTGGGGAGAATTCCGTACCAAGTGGAAGATTTGTCTCGAAGACTCTTGAAGTCCTTCCCACTCTGAGATCCAGGATCCTGTAATTGAGCGAGTGTCTTTAGGAATGGAATGTCTGTCAAAAATCACCCAAACCCGGTGGGTCCAAGGATCCTGCAAACAAGCCCCATATCCCTGCAGACTCCAAATTGCATTTGGTAAAAAGCACTTGTTAAAACCAGTGACTGAGACCATCAGGTTGGGAAATCAAGCCAGGAAGTGGGCCTGGAAAACCGGAAATCAGAAGGCCATGGTGACAACACTCCTCTTTGTGGCAGTGTCCCTTTGGGGTCAGCTGCAGTGGGACCAGAAGTGGCTGGGATAATCCATCATCTACTCACAGAATCATACAAGAGTCAGGAAACGTGATGCCTCAAGCCTGGGTCAAGGGTGTATTCTTTCATGAAGACATATAGGTCCTAAGGCACCCCACCCCCAGCAGAATATTAAGAAGTCTTTTCACAATTGAATTAAGTCCCAACATATCACCATGATAAGCACATATTTTGATAAGAATTGGGGAGGATGGTAACCATTGAGAAGGGATGAATCAGGTTTACATTTGTATTAGTTAAGTATTAGCTGCTGTAACAAACAAACCCAAATATATATGATAGCTCAGTTGTGATAGAAATTTACTTCTAGCTTATGTGAACCTAAAATAGATGTTACTGATGAGCCCATGGCTGGCCTCAAAGTGATGACTCAGGAACCCAGACTCCTTCTATCCTGTGGCTCAATACGATTGCCATGCCCATCAAGATGAAAAGGACTGGGAGCACTGCATGGTGAGAGGTTTCCACAAACCAGGCTTAGAAGTGTGTATATGGTTTCCACTCACATTCCTTTGGCCAGCACTAGGTTACTTGGCCACAGCCAATTTCAAGGGAGACTGGGAAATGTGTTCTAGCAATAGACTCAGGAAGAAGAGGGAAGGGAAAGGGGGGGATATAAAGTCTGGTGAAGAAATAGTATGTTACTGCCACACATCTGCAGTCTTTGCTCTCATTCTGGGAGAATCCTGTATCCAACAACTATTTACTGAGTGTTAATTTCAATATGTATGAAACCACGCAGTGCACAAGGCAGACCTATGGATTTTCCTATGGAGCTGGAGGGGAGGAGAATTTAAGAACAAGTAAGCAAGCAAGCGATTAGGATAATTGCAAATTGTGATAATGCTATTTTGCAAGAACTCTCAGAAGGGCTGTGCAGCTCATGCACAGAGAGCAGGGGTGCGTAGACATGATATAAGCCTGGAGGCCTAATCAGTGGTAGACCAAGGTCACGGTTGGGAGTTTGGATTTTATTCTTGTGAGTTCTTGGTAGTTTCCAGTGTATCACCAGAGAATAATGAAGGGTGTAGATTTTCTAGACACCTTGGATCTTTCCTCCATGTCAGGTTGAATATTAAAATTTTATAGGTCTTATATAGCAAGTAGCAGGGAGGCAAAAAGTGTCGAAGG
Organism: Myotis brandtii; assembly: GCF_000412655.1. Taxonomy (NCBI): domain Eukaryota; kingdom Metazoa; phylum Chordata; class Mammalia; order Chiroptera; family Vespertilionidae; genus Myotis; species Myotis brandtii. The sequence goes on from NW_005356042.1 coordinate 11,013,906, forward strand.
TAAAGGAAATAGAGGTTATTTTGGGTGGCTTTGCTTAATAGATAAAGATGCAGGCTGTAACCTTGCTCAATGCAGAAGGTCAGGGGGATAAAATATTGCCTAATCCTGTAGCCATTATTCCAGATGCCTCATGCCTCCAGGGGAGTCCAGCATCTTTCCTCAATTTTGGTCACCCTAACACATAGACCCTCGTCAGTATTCTAGAACTACCCTTGAGAATCTGGCATCCCTTTAGCAATTCAGAATCTTTCCTGGAATCGAAAGAAATCTTAGATGTCACCAATCCCTACCCATGCCCACCATCCGAAGCTTGAATTCTCTCTATAATTTCACCTAAAGTTATCATCGAGCCAAGGTTATTTCCAATAATGAGGAATTCACACCTCCTGGAGCCGTCACCCCACCTTCAGCCAGTGCTGTTGGAATGTTCCTTCTCTCCTTGAGTTCAAATATGCCTCTTTGTAACACCCTCTTTTTAGTTTGAGTTCTGGTTCTGAATCTTAACATTCAGGTTGTCTTTTTTGGGATATGTACAGTTTTTGTGAGTGTGTAGGGAGTGGAAGGGCAGTGTTGGCTCAATGGGCATGACCTGGGGCCATCTGGGCAGACCCAGACATGTGGTCACCCATTAGGTCCCTTCTGGGAACCTGGCACCAACCTGAGAGGGTGGCAGGCCTCGGACTGCAGCTCAGTGGCCCAGCATCTGGGAGAACGTGACCCTGGCCTGGCACCCACTCTTCTCTGAGGACCTACACGTGCTTCACTGCACCTGGGGAAGCTTATTTCAGCCTCACTACAGTCAAGGGCATCACATGGTCTCAGCAAGCCTGGCCACCTGTTAAAGAGGGTCTTCTCTTTTCCCCAGGGACTTTGTGAAGGCCTTTATCCAGTTTAAGAAGCCCATCGTGGTGGCAATCAACGGGCCCGCCCTGGGCCTGGGTGCCTCCATCCTGCCCCTCTGCGACATCGTGTGGGCCAGCGAGAAGGCCTGGTTTCAGACCCCCTATGCCACCATCCGCCTCACGCCCGCCGGCTGCTCCTCGTACACCTTCCCCCAGATCCTGGGTGTCGCGCTGGTAAGCCTCCGCATAAGCAGGCAGAGTGGTGTTCGAGCAAGGTCATAGCACCCACTGTAGGCTATGGTCAGACTCTACACCAGCAGCCAGAAGCAAGTCTGGGCAAGGGTGAGTCATAACAGCTCAGAGAGCACTCACTGGGGCTAGTGCTTGACAGCCATTAACTCAGTTCATCCTCAAGACACACCTGTAAGGTAGGACTACTGTTTTCCCCTCTTGACAGATGTGGAGACTGAGAATCAGAGAGGCTAAGTGAGTTGTCCCAGATCACACAGTAGCAATGGAAGTTGTGGAATATGAACACAGAGCCTGTGCTCTTAACCAGTATGCTATAAAATGGAACCCACCTCTGATGAGTGAGTCTGAGATTACCACCACTAGGATATAGGAAGGGTTCAGTAAGTGGTTGGTCTACTCAGTCTGAGAGGTGGCATTTTGAAATGGATTTGATGTGGTGCAGGCTTCACCAAGGACTGCTTGGGAGCACTCTGCCTGCAGATGCTGGTGGTCCTGGGAGACCCCAGAAAACTACCAAAGAATCATGATCCAGATGACAGGGCCAAACCCTACGGGCAGGTGAGGAGGCTCCCAGCAGGGGCACTGCTTGAATGAGTCTAGAAGGATGGGAGCCCGCCCTCCCACTGCTTCTGTGTGGCCTGTCTCTGATGGTAGCATGAAGCAGGAATAGCAACTAAGAGACCAGCAGAGGTTACCCTCAGCCCTCAAACCCACCAGCACCACATCTATGCAGCAGGACCTACAGTGGGGACAGATAAGGCCATTCGGATTCAGCAGTGCCCTGGGGGCTGCTCGGGGCTGCTCTAGGCTGCTCAGTCTCACGGGTGGCAGAAAAATGAGGCAGGCAGGGAGCCTGGGAAGCAACACTTTCCCTTTTGATCTCAGCCACTGTGTTCTGCCCCAGCTCACTGCCACTCCAGTTCCTCCCCGTCCTCTGTGGTCACAGAAATGTTAACTTTGTACAGTCTTATCTCCTTTTCTCCTTCATTGCAATCATTTCTGAAACCCCAAGAATGTGGCTGTTTGAGACTTGTTCTTCTTGTGGACTGCATCCTGTTTGGCTCCTTCTACTGAGTTCCTTTCATTTCTCCTGAGACCGAGGTGTTCCTAAATAAGTATAATTTGTTGGAAGACATAAATATTTGTCTTCCAACCTCTAACCTGATGCATTCTATGGACTGGTGACCTGATCAGGTTTTCCACTCTGGCGTGAAAAATTGTCCTTTGGGTCAATCATGACCCATCAGTGACAACCAGAACAAAGGGGGAAGCCAGGCATGGACGCAGAGGTTCAGGGAGCTTGGCGTTTCCATGTGTATCATGGAGCAGCTAAGCGTATGGGGCAGGAAGGAAGAAGGGGAGGCAGGTGGATGGCCCATTAGGGAGGGGTTGCCTGCCCTGTGAAGGAGGTAGGGACTCATCCTGAAAGAGATAAGGACCCTGTCACATGGTCATGACCATCATGCCCTAATTTTCAGTGCGAGAGTCACCTGTTGGTAAATTTCAGCGGTGACAGCACTATGCTCTGTCTGTGGACCTTATCCATGGAGGTCCTCCCAGAAGTCTATGACAGCTGTGAACTTCAAAGCAAAAGGAAATTCTTTGGGGAGTGGGGTGCAGAGGAGTCCTCAGAAGGCAGGGGTTACTTCCCACCTTTCAAGACTGGGCAGTGTCTATGCACAGCCCTGGGCCACCAGGAGAGACGCTGCTCTGTGTTGTGTTATGGTGTTAGTTACTCAACACCTTTTTGGCTGCCAGTGATGAAAACACTTTGCCTTGAGGGGAGCCGGGGGAAGAATAATGATTTCCATAACTGACAAGTCCAGAAGTGGAATGTCCCTGGTGGGTGATGAGTCCAGGAATTCAAGTACTGTCAGTTCTCTTGTTCTCCGTTCCTTCCTTCTTTGTGGACCTGCCTCTCCACAGAGCGGGGACACAGCAGTCGGTGGCCTGGGCTCATTGACTTTTGACAGCAACCAGAAGAGAAAGATTCTTCCCCAGGGCCTTCAGCTTGGAAACCCCATAGAGACTAGGGTGGATCATCTGGTCAACCCCTGGCCAGTCACCACGCAGCACAGAAATGCACCCAGTCTTAGGTGTGTGCCTACTTCTGTGGGTCTGCTGCCAGACATAGGTGGAGGGTAATTGGGCAAACAAAGCAACAGTAGGTACATGGCTTCTTTGGGAATTTAATGAAATCTGTGGACCCTTTGCTCAGAAAGATGCACATAGACACAATGTTTGATTATAGTTTCCAAAGCTTATTGGACCCGGTTGAGACTCCTGCCTTCCAGACCCGGAACACTTACAGCAAGCACGGGCATCACTAGCAGACACGAGAGGTCCTCCGGGCTCTCAGCCTTCCCCTGCCTTTGCTTTTTCAGGCCAATGAGATGCTCTTCTGTGGGCGGAAGCTCACTGCCCAGGAGGCTTGCAGCAGAGGACTGGTGTCCCAGGTCTTCTGGCCAACCACGTTCAGCCAGGAGGTCATGCTTCGGGTCAAGGAGATGGCGTCCTGCAGTGCACTGGTGAGTCCTGTGTCTCTGTGTTCTTGTCAGTGCAAGAGCCCAGCTGGTGTAGGTCAGTGGTTGAGCATCGACCTATGAACCAGAAGGTCATGGTTTGATTCCTGGTCAAGGCACATGCCCGGGTTGTGGGCTTGATCCCCAATAGAAGGCGTGCAGAAGGCAGCCAGTCAGTGATTCTCTCTCATCATTGATGCTTCTCTCTCTTTCTGCGTCTCCCTTCCTCTCTGAAGTCATTAAAAAAAAACAGAGAGAGATCCATTTTGCAGATGAAAGCAATGAGCTGACAGGGCCTAATGGACTTGCTACAGGCCATGCAGGGAGTACTTGAGAGGCCCTGTGTAATTTACCAGATGCCTTGTCTCAGTGTTGAGACCTTAAATCCTGGGGGAGACGGCCAGCATTATTAATATTCCCCATCATCTCCAATTGGAAAAACCTCACAGAAGAGATTTATACTCTGGGGAAGAAGGCGTTGCCTTAAAAGAAAGTCCTCAACAACCCCCCCCCACCCCCCCGCCAGACACAAAACTACTATAGTTTTCAAAGAAACAATAAGCAAAGGCAAATAAGGGCAACATGTATGAAACCAGCCGAGGGACGAGAGGAAGCAGCCCACACGGTCCTTGTATTTCTCCTGCCCACTGAGCACTTGGCACATTCAAGCATTGCCGGTTGACTCTGAAGACACACTGAAAAATAGATAAATAAATGACGCCTCCTCAGAGGCGCCGATTTTTAATTAAGTGTTGATTTTATCTCATAAAAGTCACTCTGAGCACCGTGTGGAAATATCCTGTTGAGAGGTGGAGGAAAGGCCACCCCTGCAACCACAGGGCCTGCTCAGGAAATGAAAAAGCTTTCTAGAATAAGGCCGGGGGACGCTTTCTGTGCTGGGTTTATGGGGCCAGACCTGTGACCCTCCCTCCCTTCTCCCTGCCTATCCTGAACCCCCACTGAGCTGCTGTGCACTCCTGATTCAACCCAGATGGTAAACCATACGTGTTTACCATCCACATATAATGACAATTTTGCTTCTTCTCTATACCTAGGGTTGTCAGCCTTTATTGGGCACCTACTGTCTTGGCTATTTATCCATTTTTTAATTGGGTTGTTTGTTAGGTCTTTTTTTGTGTGTGTGTGTTAAACTGTGAATTCCTTATATATTTTGAGTATTTATCCCTTATCAGATATAGCAGTGGTCACCAACCTTTCGGATTTCAGAGACCACCAGTGGTCCGGAGACCACCGGTTGGCGACCGCTGAGTTATATTCTGTGAATATTTTCTTCCATTCAGTGGGTAGTCTTTTTGTTGATGGTTTCCTGTGCAAAAGCTTTTTAGTTTGATGTAATTTCACTTTTTTACTTTTGCTTTTGTTGTCTTTGCTCAGGGAGACATATAAAAAAATATATCTGAGACTGATGTCAGAGAGTTTACTGCCTAGGTTTTTTCCTAGGGGTTTTATGGTATTGAGTTTATTTTTGTATATGGAGGAAGAAGGTGGTCAATATTCACTTTTTGCATGTATCTATCCAGTTTCCCCAACACCATTTATTGAAGAAACTGCCATTTCTTCATTATATATTCTTGCTTCCCTTGTTGTAGATTAATTGACCATAGAATTGTGGGTCTATTTCTGACTCTCTGTTCTGTTCCATTGATCTGTTTGTTTTTGTGCCAGTGCTATACTATTTTGATTACTATAGCTTTATAGTATAGTTTGAAATCAGGGAGCATGATACCTCCAACTTTGTTCTTATTCCTCCAGATTGTTTTGGCAATTTGGGGTCTTTGTGGTTTTATATAAATGTTAGGATTATTGCCCTGGCTAGTGTGGCTTCATTGGTTGGGCATCGTCCTGTGCACTGAAGTGTTGTTTGAATCCTGGTCTGGGCACATGCCCAGATTGCAGGCTCAATACAAGGTAGGGGAGGCGGCCGATGTTTCACTCTTACAGTGGTGTTTCTCCCTTCCTCTCTCTGTATTTCTCTCTCTTCTCTCTCTAAAAATCAATAAAAATATTTTTAAAAATTCTTTTGGGATTATTGTTCTAATTCTATGAAAAATGTCATTGGCATTTTTATAGGGATTGCATTAAATCTGTAGATTGCCTTGGATAGTATGGACATTTAAAAAATGTTAATCCTTCCAAACCATGAGCATGGTCTATCCTTTCATTTATTTGTGTCATCTTCAGTTTCTTTCATCAATGTCTTAAGAGTTTTCAGAGTAAAGGTGTTTAATCTCCTTGGTTAAATTTATCCCTAGGTATTTTATTCATTTTGGTGCAATTGTAAATGGGATTGTTTTTAAATATATAGAAATGCAACATATTTCTGAATATTAATTTTGTATCCTGCAACCTAACCAAATTCATTTATTAGATCCAACAGTTTTTTGATGGAGTCGTTATGCTTTTTCATATAGAATATCAGGCCATCCACATATAATGACAATTTTGCTTCTTCTGTTCCAATTTGGAGAGGCAGGTAGCAATTCTAAGAAGAAGCAGCAGCGTGAGTTAGAGCACACGAGTTCCAAGACCTGTGGGGAGGTTAGGTAGCAACACATGTTGGTGTGAGCAGGTGCCCAGGGCAGTCAAGGGACAAAGTGTGAAAAGGAAGGTTGGGAGAAAGGCCTCAAAGCCCCACTGAGGAGTTTGGTCTTTGGGCAATGGAGGTTTGCAGGTGAAACCAGCTGTCAAATACAGCAAGGAAACCTCTCCTGTTCATGTTTATGAATTCAGGAGCTTTGGGTTGATTTCCCCAAGAAAGGAATCTACCCACAGCCTCTGGGAGATGGTGTTCTTCAGAGGAATTCTTGGGAGGAAAGACGCCGTCTTGGTTTGCCAGCCCCTCCTCACTGCCTGTTCGCCTCTAGCCCAGGCTGAAGAATAAGATCACAGCCCCTTCCCAGCCTGCTTGAGCAAGGGTGCTCTTGTCTTGCTTTTTTCTATGTGAACACGCTTTGGGAGAGTGAGAACTGAAGCTCTGACATCAGCAGAGGATGGTGGAGGCCGAAGGAGGGATGCTCAGATGCTGTACTTCCTAGCAGAGCCTCTGTCAGGATGAGGCAGCAGTGCAGCCTATTAGAATCAGCCAGATGTTTGCAGCCACGTCCATCAGGCAACTCTGGCAACTGTACTTATTGAGTGTAGGTCCTTCATCTATCCTGTGGAAACGACCTATTCGTGGAGCTTTCACGAGCAAGAAATGACACAATGAAGAAAAAGTAATGCTCATAGACCTTATTGGTTAATGGTGATTGTAGTGGCATTGGTATTATTAATACTATGATGACCACAATTGTTATTATTCATTACAATGATTATTGTTACTATTATTACCACTGCATTACTAATATCATTATTATAATTACTGCTATAATGCTGTAGTATTATTAATATCGTCACCATTATCACTACTATATAACTGCCATTACTATTACTCCTTTAACAAATTACTACTATTATTACTTCTTGAATACTATAGTTTTTCTACTATTTTTATTCTCACTATTCTCACTCATTACCACAATTATTGTAATTATACTCATTATTACAGCGATTGCTACCATTATTACCACTGCTCTTACTACTAAGCTTGAAGGAGAGGCATTGCTGTTGAGGTGGCTCGGATGGATGCTTGGACAACCTTTAGTTCATGTCATTGCCTTACTCTGTGATCCCAGCCATCCTTGAGTTAGGTATCATTACTCCCGTCTCACAGATAATGAAAATGAAGCAGAAGGAGGTGAAAGTAGTGTTTTCTAAACTTTTTTGTGACACCATAGGAAGTGATACTAAGTTTATGTTTCCCTTGGTTAAAAGACAAAGCTCTTGGGGTTGGGGATGATGTGGGCCCCACTCAGCCATCCCAGGGACAGTGGGCTCTACATCATGGCACACCTGGAACCCACTCCTGGCATTGCTGGGGACATGGGCCTGGAAAACCCAGGCTGCAGTAGGCAGCCTCCTCTGCCTTTGGACATCAGGAGGTTGACTGGTGCCTCACAGGCCAAGTGCGTTCTTCTGGAGCAGAGTCCCTGGTGCCTGGCTAACGAGGCCTGTGCCTTTCCCTTCAGGTGCTGGAGGAGTCGAAATGCCTTGTCCGCAGCTTCCTGAAATCGGTGCTTGAAGATGTGAATGAGAAAGAATGCCTCATGCTGAAGCAGCTCTGGAGTTCCTCCAAAGGCCTGGATTCCCTGTTCAGCTACCTGCAGGACAAAATTTACGAAGTCTGAAGGGCCCCGGCTCACTTGCCGCAGTGATCAAGGGCACTTGACTTTGAGCTTTGCCCTGTGTTTCAGAAATCGGAGCCCAGTGTAAGCCCGGCCAAGAGTTTGTCAAGGTGTCTCTATACCTAGGGTTGTGTTAATTTCTTTGTTTGCGTTGGTTGTTCTTCATTGGTTTGACTTTGTGTAACAGATGGGAAATGCAGTATACTTGGCCTCCCCAGTGTCCCTACCCCACTGGCTAGAGAGCTATGAGGGCTATATCTTCCCAGGCCTCTGCCAGGTACTGTTCTGCCCCCACTTGTTGAAATGCACCATCCAAGTCCAGGAAGGGGAAGACCAGTTTCCCCATTTTTCTGACTCAGACTGTGTCTGCACAGTGCCTCTTCTGGAGACTGGGCCAGCATGCTCGTTCTGGTTAAGTGCAGATCCGGGGAAGGGAGACGGTCCATCTTAGGGAATTTCCAGACTGAAGAGCAAAACAATTGTGTAGAGCCATCCTCAGTCTCCTCTCTGATGCAAATCTGTATAACTTTTAGGGCTTGGTCTTAAAACCCACCCGAGTGATTTACAAAACCAGATATTGTATATTTAGGAATGTTTTGTTAAATATATATTTTTAAAACAATGTAAGTGGAAATTCTGATAATTTATGTGTATTATATGTAAAGCTAGTTTTGCAAAAACATAAACTCCTAGGAAAATGTTTTTTTTCCTTTAATCAGACTTATTTAATTTATTTATTTTTGTTTATATATTATGATATCTGTCTTCACACAGATGCTATTTTCATACTGCCCTGGACCAAATCCCATACGAAGTTTATGCTGCTTGGTGCACTGCAGCAAGAAACCATGTAGAAATAAAATTCAGAGAGAGAAAAGGGGAAGGATGTCTGTGGCTGAAAGGAATCGCTCTGTGCCAGGTCTTCGGCTTGTAAAATGGTTCTTGGTGTAATGATGGAATCCTTGTTCTTAAGAGAAACCAGGGATGAGCTTTATCTTCACTCTGCAACCCCTGAGTGTCCTCAGAGGCTCTTTGCTCACTTGTCTTCTCTCTTCCTATGTTAGTCCCCAGTCTCTCATGACCCTTCCTTGGAGAGTTGAGTGAAGCAGCTAGAGTTGGGCATAGCTGGGGGAAGGGAGGTGGGCTCAGCAAAGGAGGGTCATTGCTACGGTTGGTTATGTACCTCTGTCTGTTCCTTTTTCTTTCTGGAAGGTGACCAGATGCAATGGGCCAGACAGATAGAGAGGCTTATGGTTCTGAGCTTTGTGTTTCAGAGACACATTGAGTATCTAGTCTATGACTAGAGACATGGTCCTTTAGACAGTGAATCTGAAGTTTATCTGGACTCTTGATCCTTAAGATGGCCTTGGTTCCCTCTGTAGAAAGCCTATCTACTTTTGAGTTTCTCCATGACTTCATGACGCTTCTTATCTTCTACCTTCCTCCATCTAGGCAGTCTGGGCCATGGGGAGCTGGGAGGGGACAGTCACCTTGACTGAGTCTAGCCAGAGAAAGATCAAATTGAAGTCCTGTGTGCCCTTCCCTTTGTCCACATGGGATCCTGTAGGAACTGCAGACCTAGAATATAGGGAATTATTCTAGGGAAACACCTGCTTTTGCCTAAATGCCTATTATCACTTTTCCACTTGGTTTTTTCTCTTCCTTTGAGAAAGCAAATGTATGCTTCTCCGAAGCCCCTAGACAAACCTCATTGTTGTGTGTGGTGGCAGATCATCTGTGTAGCATTGCTAAATCCTCTAAAGAAAGAGACCCTTGCTTTCTGTTTACCTTCTAGGGGCAGACGTGTTTACCATAGAAGCAGTGTCAGTATTCTTGTTGGAGATGGAAGAGAAGGTTTGGAAATTTCTTTCGATCAATGGCCATCTTTGTTCCTTGCTGAAAACACCAGAAATATTTTAGCTTCGGACATATCACAAATCCAAACTTATAAACATTTCAAGGATCTCTGGTGATAAGGTAGGAATGTGAAACCATTACTTAGGTGGAATTCCCTTTAATTTCTAGGTTCTGGTTATAACAGGAAGTGTTTCAAACGATGATCTGTGTTTGGGTTGTTTTCATATTGTCAATTCAAGAAGGATGTTCCACGACGTGGGCAAAAGTTGGTTAAATCTGTTTAGACTGAAGCTCTGGATTTTTTCACTTTCTGGGTAGTTGTTTTGATCAAGTGTAGGTGAAATCCAGGTAACATATAGCAAATTGACTTGGGATGGAAAATACCAGATCTGTGGGTGTGTCTTGAAATAGGGCTCAGGTTTCCACTCGTTATCTTCTATCCCAGAACCCTCTCTTTACCCTCAGATCCTTTTCTTCACACTCTACCCTGCTTTGCCTGCACCCCAGCTGTGTCTGCAATTCCTGGGCAAGTCTTTGAGGAATTGTGCCTTGTTTTGGCAGCCACATTCCAGAATTACCTGTGGGGTTGGAAAAACAGCTGTGGGTGGGAAGTTAAGGGTACCTCTTCAGTCAAGGAACCTTCTAGGCAGCCCACTGCTTGCCATCTTGTTAGCCATGCATTAGAACTCTTCTCCCTCTCTGCTCCAGTCCCTGGAGATTGGTATCAGCATCTTGTAGTGGAAACACTTGAGTTAATGGCCGAATTCCAAGAGGCTGTTTGTAGAAGGAGGTCAGAGCTCCTCACCATTTGGAAGCCACCGACTAATGTAGCCACGTGTCTCTTCTGGCTTTGGAATAATGTCCGTGGGCAAAAAAACATCAAAAAATACCCTCTAAGGACGAAATTGGATAACTATGAGAAGGTAGTGGAGAAATGATTTAAAATGTTATTCTTGTTCAATTTAGATTAAATTAGGAAATGTTCTCTCTGAATCATGGAAATATGTTTTTTTCCATATAAAGTTTAGTATGAGGATGGAAAAGTAATAATCACAATAGACTTTGATCAATGCAACTGTATCTCTGAATATCCACATTTAAAAATAGCCTTGACTGAATGCTGAATTGCATTTCCCATTATTAACTGTTGGCTTAAAAATTTGTAAACTTTTTAAAATTTGAAATTTAGTTACATTCATGCAGTTTTACAATCTCGTTTCTGTGGAAGTTTTTTTAAACAAAGAGAAACACATACAAACATCTTCAAATGTTCCTAAGTGAATATTTAAAATGCAAACTTGCTTCTCCTTTGTGTTTCTATATTCAGATACTTAGGTCTGTTGTATATATTAGTTTAGACACTCTCACTAATATACACAGTATTTAAGACTCTAAATGAGATTTCGTAAGTATTTTATTTTGTTCTCTGTAAATGGTTTTGTATAATCTTTAAAAATCTACACTTTGCCTTTGTAGATATTTAAGGGAAACCATTTGGGGGTTGTCTTGCATGTATATTTTTGTTGTAGATAAGTGTCGCTTAGTTATTTCTGCAAATTTTGGTTGAAATGCTTACAGACTTTAATACAGTATATATTTTCGGAATATAAACTTTTATATTTCTGTGGTAAGTTAGAATATGCGTTTTAGGCAATCTTTTTCATTAATATCACTTGTTCTTTCAAAAAAATAGCATACTGGTTTGGTGCCAATGTTTTTTGGGTTTTTTTTTTCCCCATTAGACTCTAATGCTCTTATATTGTTTAGCATACTGGTTTGGTGCCAATGTTTTTTGTGTTTTTTTCCCCATTAGACTCTAATGCTCTTATATTGTTAGAGAGCAGGTTAATTTTTTTTTTCTTGAAATGTAATTTGAAAATGTATTGCATTTGTGAATAAGCCTTACCATTAGGATCAGTAAATTTTCCAACCTTTACAACTACATATGTAGTTTAAGATCTCCCCATAAATTCTCACTGTGTGGCAGTTGATGGAGTTTGTGAACAGAGCCTTAAGCTTGTTGCAAAAAAAAAAGGGTAATACGGGTTGTTTCTTCCAAGCAATGTAAGCCATGTTGATGGACTCCATGCAGTCTGTAAGTTATGGCTTATCTGAAGAGTTTGGTTGCGTTGATGGCTGCAGGGGCCAGATGGGCACCTTGGTGATTGTCTTTGGCCATACACATGAGCCAAGGACAGGTTTTCAGGAGCCACCTTTGTACTATTCACATGATTTAGACACGGTCACAGGGAGGGCTGCTGGTCCATCATTTGTTCTGAACAAATGGCATTTCCTGCTCCTGACCTTGGTGGTTGACCCCAGGTTCCGTGTGGGTGACTTGGAAACGTCCAACCTGGCTGAGATCAGCATTCCTTGAGAGATGTTAATAAAGTTTACATGTGAGTCTTGTGTAGACAATCTGAAGTTCATTTCAGTTATACAATCAGCATTCCCATGTGTCCTGAGCGTCTTATCAATGAACTGTGTGTGTTAAGCCATATGAAACCCATGTTTAGCAGGGCAAAGGCAAACTAGATGCAGAACGTACACATTGGCTGAGTCCTTCCAACCCAGGGTGTTTTCATGGAGCGCAAGTCGTGGAGCTCATAGGTGGTGTGTCCACTGTGCTTGGGACCTAGTAAAACCAACTGAAAATTGGACTTAAATTCTCTTAAAATTATGATTCCTTTCAGTTGGTCACAGTATCAGCTGATTCTCCTTACCTAGGCTTTAAAGGTGATTTTGAGACCAAGGCTACAGCATGGCTAAAATCAAGTTACTATTTGGTTCATCTTGAATAGTGTTCATAAAGTCAACTTATCTACCACTGGGATGGAGATATGCTTCAAATGTTTGCAGTATGAAAAATTGACATCTAGTTTTAAGCTTCAGCTCTGGCATCTGTTGGCTTGACCATGCCTCATTAGCCCCCACACCTGACCTGATGCTGGAGCTCAGGGGATTCTGGGAAGTTTGGAGGGTGTAGAGTTTTCCATCTAGTATTTAATTTGTCCCTGCGTCATTAGTCCCAGCTTGAAGTCATTTGCTGATGCCCATGTTGACAGGATTGTGAAAATATTGCCTTTCATAAAACCAAGGACCAAAGAATTTCATTATTTCAACAAAGCATGAGTTTCATAGATCGTAGGCACATCTAGACAGAGGTGTGCATGCTTCATGGCACAAAGAAACTGCTCGCTTCCACCAACCGCATGCTCCCCCGGGCTGGCCATACAGAGGGGTGTGTTGTCACCTGGAGAAGGCTCTGAAAGATGAGTTTCTCAGATGGAAACTCGCTATCTCAGGGGGGTGTTTTTGCTGTGCAGTCCCAGCCTTTACCCATTACGATACAAAGTGGAGGTCTGGCATGCTTCCAGGTTCTCTGGCCAGTGTGGACGGCTCCATCTGAATAACAACCCCTACGGCGAGTCTTTCAGATGTGACTACACTGAACAGCCATCCGGCAGTTGCCAAATCTCCACTTCCTGGTGTTCTACATTGACCCATTCCAGTTCCTGATGACGTGAGAAGAATTTTCTTTCTATTCTCACACCAGGGGATGCTCTCCATTCTCATTCATGATGAAATCATCGATCCTTTAACTGGTTGAGAAATGCTTGATGCTGAAGAAGTGGTATTCTAGTGGTAAGGCTTATTACCAAACTTCTGATAATGAAGCAGGCTACCAAAAACTTAATCCAGCCCACCCTAGAAGTGTTTGGGTTTGATCCTGGATGTAGCACACACACCAAAATCCAAGGAGACCTTTGCAAATTAGGCTACTCGTTTTCTTTTGTCATGGGAGAGTCTTGAACTAGTTCTGAATATTGTAAGTATGAGTACTTTATAGAGTTATCAAGCAGGTACAGCTGACCCTTTCTCACCACGTTGTAAATATTTCCTGAGACTGGGTGCAGTACTGGAGGATAATAATCTGATTTATCAAATGCTGACTGTCTAGAGCAAATTGTACACTCTCTTTGTGAATGGTCCTGTAACGTGTATGAACACATTTCTGGGTGCCTTAGAAGTTGTATTTTCATGTGTGCTAATATGCAGTATTTATACATTGTGAAAAGCTGCTTTGAATAAAAAGGTTGAAACTTTGTCTGCGTTTACCTGTGTTCCCCCCTTTGCAGCCTGGGCATGAAATTCACAAACAGGTTCTGTGGTTTCTGAACAGAGCAGTTTCTGGGGCCTCCAGGGGGTTGAGGCCTCTGATGCTTCTAGGTTGTGTCTGGGTTCCTGGATAGCACAGGCCTGCCGACCCACATCTGGCTCGAGGCTTTAGTTATTCAGGCAACTAGTCACTGGGCAGCACCAGCTTGATTCCAGAAGATCTTAGAATAGGGGGCACAGGATTATTTTTTAGGGGGTTGAAATGAGCCTTCGCCTCTTCCCTGGTATGCCCAGAAAGTTTCCTTGCACAGGAGTAAACCTTCATGGAGTTCCATCTCATACAACCCGAACTGCCACACGTGGCTAACAGTGATATTTGTCACTGTGGAATTATGCAAAGTCCTTCCACCTGCACGATCTCATTGCCTGGACCATCACAGCATGGCTCTTATGAGAGGCACACTGCTGAGGGCCCCTGGCTTCCCAAGACTTTACAGGGGCTGCAGGAAAGAGGAAAAGGAGTCTTTCAGGGGTCATGGCAATGGAGAATCCTGGGAGAGGGATTTACACAGGTCATTGTCTGCCATCCATCCAGAAGCTGTAGTGAGCCCACTGCTTCGTGGCAATGGAGAATCCTGGGAGAGGGATTTACACAAGGTCATTGTCTGCTCTGCCATCCATCCAGAAGCTGTAGTGAGCCCACTGCTCTGTCTTGGGTGCTGCACAGCTGCAGAAAGGCACGGATTACTCAGACAGTCCCTGTTGTGAAGAATCTTGGGGTCCAGGAATGTGAGAAGGCGGGTACTCCTGTCCCGATTCTTAAACTGCCTTCAATGCAGTCCTGAAGAGAACACCTTATACACAGGCACAAACACCCTCAGGGTCTAGAATATGGTGCACCATTCATTGTTCATTTCCCTTTCAGTCTGTGGGCTGGCCTTGGCTGGAGCCCAGGACCTTCCCTCTGCTGGCCTCCCTTTCCTTTTTCTTTCTATTATTCTTGGTGTCATTGTGGTTGCCATCGTTGTCATTTTGTGTGCCTCTTGGCTCTTTCTCCAGGGTCCTGGTTCCATCCTGAGTAGTCAAGGTCACACCTGGAAAGTCCTTTGCTCCTAACTGCTTCTGGTCCTTCCAGGAGACTGGATGAGGCCTTTGGGATGTCTCAGAGCGGGACATCTGTAAGACAAAACCATATTCCTTTGTCTCTCAAGGCTAACTGATGTGATATCATGCTAGACAGATCCTTGCCCAACAGTGAAAAGAAAATAAAGGGTGAAGTGGGTTGAAATGCCCATCTAGTCAAATACATTAACAACTAAGTGATTCACTACTATGCCGAATAATGGTGAATGTAATCCCAAAAGCAACTTTATTTTTCTCTCACTATCCCGTTAAATCTGCTTAATGGAATAGCCCTCTCCTAACCCTTGACGAAAAGACAGGTAGGCTGCAGGACCTTTTTGGTAAATAATAGTTCCTTAAAGTCACAAACACAGCTTCAGTTCAAAAATCAAAAATGGCCATGCTCTATTTAAGTATCACTGCTTCCAACTGCATTCATGGTGAAGGCTTCACTCATCCTTGCTGACCCTGGATGCCTTTTCTGGTTTGATTGAGGGGAGCAAGAAAGATTTTACAAGAACCAAATGTTGCTGTTGGCCGATGGGCATTTTCATTCTCTGGGCCTCATAGTTGTCTCTGTCTCTCTCTGTCTTTCAACTTGTATGGGTTTCTTGGCAATTTCCCTCAGTTGATGGTGGCCAGTCTCAGAATTGCCAAGTGAACTCTGTGAACCCATTACTCCCTCTTCTGCCCCTAGGAGTCTAGTGGTCCACTGGCAACTTCTCCAATTGAGGTCTCTTGGTCCCTTTAGGGCGAGACAATCAATCCCCAAGCCAGCTCTTTGCCATGCCTGGACCACATGTGGCTCATGGGAAACACTCACACCCTCAGCCCAAACAGATGACTTCTGAACAGCAGCGAAGGCCTTACCGGTGGAGTACAGTCTGCCTCCCTGTCTTGTCCAGTGCATTTCTCAGGCATGAGTCAGATGCCAATCCACAATGTCCCCTACTTTTTAGAGGGTACACAAATCTCTACTGAAGTCCCCTTCTCCTTTGACTTCAGATGAAAGGGAGGCCTCCTCACATACTTTCCAGGTGTGTGTGTGTGATGTGGGAGGCATAGTTCTCTTCAAAGAAATTCTTACCGACCCTTCTTAATAAATCTTAGATATGTAAATTACACCTAGAAACTATTCAGGCTCTTGAAGGCAGTGATTTCAACATGTTGGCGAGTCTTCACAGGGAGACACATGCTGTAGGGCCTGTGGGTGAGGTGGGTGTCCCTGGAGGATGTGCAAAGGAGTGGCCTCGTTGACTTGCGCTTTAACAGATTTGCTCTATGACCAAAGGTAAGAGCAGGGTAAGGGTGAGGAGACTAATAGGAGGTTCTCCCACTTGTCCATCTGCCCTCTACAGAAGCTTGAATCCGGGAGGGGATGGCGAGGTGGTGAGGAGTGAAGTCCTGAGTGTGCTTTGAAGACAGACCAAGATCTGCTGGTGGATTGGTTGTGGAGTCAGAGGAAGTCAAGGGTGGTGATGGAACTTGGGGCCTGGGCAGCTGGAAAGCTGGAATTATCCCCTACTGAGGCAGGGATAGCTCTGTGCTCTGGGGGAGCAGGTCTGAGTCGGGGTGACAGGAGCTCAGCTGAGACCTGGTATCACATCCATGGTATCACCTCCCTCAGCCTTTGGGGTTACAACTGTGTCTGCCTCGTAGGGAATTTTTAGATAATTAAACAAGATTTACACACACACACACACACACACACACACACACACACACAGGGAAACATTGTTTCTCAAACGTCTCCCATCTCAAACAATTCTATTCTCAACCTGACAACCCTTTCATGCTGATCCCTGTATGATGAGTCACACATCTCTCAGGTGACAAATAAAGGAGAGAATTCGAGAATATGAGTCAGTTTACCACTGTTAAAATCTCAGGATATTGTGCTCTGAATATTTTCATGTGTTTTTGCTTTTGCTGCTGCTTATAATTATTGTTAAACTTTCATTGTTACTGTACATTTCCTTTTTGTTAAATTTTCATTTACATTTCATATCCTTTTTGTTTGTAAAGTGTCTATTTATAAACACTACAATAGACATGTACTGTATATAAGAAAGGGTAAAACAGGGAATCATTTGGGGGTCTGGAACAGATTAATTCAATTTACATTATTTCTAATGGGAAAAATTAAGTTTGAGAAATGAGGTTCCACAGAGTGTCCCAAAAATGTATATACACTTTGAATAATTATTAATGTCAATGGGCTAAATCTGAAAAGAAAGAAACATTAATTGAGCTACCAGCTGTTAAAGTGTATATACATTTTTTGGGGACACCCTGTATTTTCTCCTCTTTAATATATTAAATTATATGTATAATATTTCAAACCATTTTTGGCATGTAGCCTTTTAATGATTAAATGGGATTTGCAGCAAGATATAATATATATGCAAGATATAGATATATACATATAAAACATATATATGAAATGTTATATATAGTTTTTAGAACAGTGGATAACATATAGTCACTATTAATGATTAAATGAGATTTTTTATGTATATGTATAATTTTATATATATAAGATTTATATTAATGAGATTATGTATAAATATTATATGTAATCTTT
>NW_005356042.1:11031755-11048780 GCF_000412655.1 Myotis brandtii
ATGCTTCTATGTCTTTGGATCTATTTTGTTCATCAGTTTATTTTGTTAGATTCCACATATGAGTGAGATCAAGTGATACTTGTCTTTCTCTGGCTGACTTATTTCACTTATTTCTCCAGGCTCCTCCATGCTGTCTCAAAGGGTAAGAGATCCTTCTTTTTCACTGCTGCATAGTATTCCATGGTATAAATGTACCACAGTTTTTTTATCCACTCATCTACTGATGGGCACTTGGGCTGTTTCCAGATCTTAGCTGTTATAAATTGTGCCACTATGAACATAGGGGTGCATATATTCTTTCTGATTGGTGTTTCAGTTTTCTATATGTAATCTTGGGGCAGATAATAAGTATTTAATGATTTAATGTGATTTTTACATATGTGTATATGTATGTGAAATTTTATATGATTTATACAAATCTATGAAAGATATACAAATGATATTTTATCTGCATATGAAATGTTTAGAACAGTTGTGAGCACATCACCATTCTTTAGTGATGAAATGAGCTTTACATAAATGTATGAGATTATATGTGTAGACATAATGAAAAGATGAAATTAGATGGTTACCTGAATACAAACGTGTGCGTGCATGCGTACACACACACACACACACACACACACACACACAACACACAAATCTTTAGGACCAGTTTTGGCACAGCATTGCTGTTGCATCAATAGTAGTCATATTAGTACTTTAATGCTGGCAAATGTCATGGCCAGAGGCTAGGACATGCCAGTCAAGGGACTCTACACGGGTTTTGGTGCAAGCACACGCAAGCCTGTGTTCAGGAGAAAGTTGGGCAGGATGTGGCCAAGTCCCTCTGGGCTCAGATGAGAACCTGTCTCTGCTGGTAGCCAACTGGAGCGTCATCCCCAGAGAAGCTCCCTGGCCAGGCCACCTTGACACGTCCTCCTCCTCGCTGGCCTCCATGTCCTGCCTGCATGTGGGCTCACACTGCCTCTCTCAGGGTGACCATGAGGGTTAACTGCGCGTGTCTGAGACCTGGAGCACTTCCCCTTGGGGATTCCATACAGCAGCCCCAGCAGACACTGAGTTCTGAGGTTTCCACTGAGGTCTACACTTCTCCATCTTCCAAAGCCCTTCCTGGAGATGGAGATGTGGTGGCACTGGACCAGGATGGAGTGGGACCCTCCCTCAGCTGGGGTGAGAATGAGAGCCAAGTCTAGAAGTCAGCATCCAGGAGCAGAGGAGCCTGGTGTACTAGCCAAGAGCCAGAACCCTGTCACAGAATGGACAACAGGGACAAGGGCCACTGTGGGAGGTTCAGGATGGAGGTGGCAGGGCTACTCTGTGCACTTTTAGAGGGCAGCTGCCATCTTGTCCAAGGATGGGGGAGGGGACCGTCCAGGGCACCAGGTTGGTGGGATGGGCCAAGGTGTGTATGAATCAATGCTAATTCCTCCTCCAGGACTGTTACTTTGTAAGAAATGTGGGGAGATTCTGCCGAGAGAAGCAACTGAAGAGATCATGATGTGAAGTCAGACAACTTTGCATTTAAATCTGTGGTTTGGCTTCAATAAATGACATGATCTTGATTTCCTAATCTAATGTGAAGTCAGACAACTTTGCATTTAAATCTCTGGCTTCAATAAATGACATGATCTTGATTTCCTAATCTGTACAATGGGCAGTTTAGTATGACGCTTTTGTGAGCTACATGCAGAAAGTACCCGGAAGAGGGGCTGGCACGTGGCAGGTGTCCCATAAATGCTGATTCCTGATGTCCATCTCCTCACCTTTCCCTTAAAAACAATGGAAACCTGGGGGAAGAGGGAGGGGCCTGGGAGGAAGGGAAGGTCTCTTACACTGTCTTCAGGGGCTGGCATCCAAGCTGGTGTAATTCGAGTGGTGCCAGGAGACTGGACCACGTGGGAACCCCCGCCCCCAAGCCAGATGGTGACTTGTGGGGTGTAACTTAATAACCTCATGGATTAAGTGCCTCAAAATGATCTGTGGCTGTAGGGGAGTTGGAGTCCCCGGGTTTAGCCACTGTGGGCAGAGGAACACGCTCTCAGGCACACGTAATAGGACGCTCAGGGACATGCCTGTTGGGCAAGGGTGGGGAAGGCTGGTCCTTGAGACTTTCCAGCTATTGTTGAACATGGAGCCCTTGGCTCTGCCAGGACAGATGGCAAATGGGCTGTCTCAAGGTGACCAGGGGACCTGATGGGTTTTAGCCTCATGGCACACTCAGTGTCCCCGGGTGCCACCTGTGCAGACACACTTGTTTACACTTTCACTTTCAAAGAGAGGCTGTGAGCTGCTCTCAGCCATTTGGGTGGTGACAAGCAGTTCCTGACAAAGAGGAGAAAAGTCAGACCTGGTGGACCAATTCCTGGTGAAATCGATCTGTGGTTGACAATCCTTTTTAGAAGTCTTCTGGTTGTGTCTTTAAGATGGTATCTACTTGTGGCCACATTTCCTGTTTGATTACGAGTCTTCTCTCCCAGAGTCTTGTGTTGTTCATCGTATTATCATCATAGCTACAGCCCTGGGGTAGCAGGAAGAGCATGGCATTTGGAATCAAATGGAGCTAGGTTCAAATTCTGCCTCCCTCACCTGTGATGTTTTATGATGACACAGCTCCTCTTGGCTTCACATACCTCTTCTAGGGTTTTGTGTGTTTTTTTTTTTAGGATTAAGACATAACATGCAGCATTGAATATTTATTTCAGGTTAGTTTTTTACTTACAAGGTATTTTTATGCCCAATTTCTTTCAATGCCTTCAAGTAATAGGAGAGAAAATGGGCTCAGAGAGGTGAAGTGACTTAACCCCACAACACACAGTGGTAAGCAGTGAGCAGGAATTCCACCTTATTGTCTCTGTGTTTGTCTTTTCAATCTGAAATAGTTGCAGATTTACAAAAAAGTTGCAAAAATCCTACATACCCTTCACCGAGATCCCCCAAATGGTGGCACAATTATAAAAATCAGGAAATTAACATTAACAACAATATTATGATCTAAATATTTAGATTTTACTGGTCGTCTCACAAATGTCCTTTTTCTTTCTGGCCCAGAATCCAATCCAGGTTCATGCCTCACATTTACTTCTCCATTAATCTGGAAGAGCGTCTTCACCTTTAGGAGATGTTCTTGACCTTGACAATTTGAAGAGATTATAGCGGGCTAGTTATATTGTGTAAAATGCCCCCAATTTGGGTTTGAGTCATCTTTGCCCATTATTAAATTCAAGCTATATGTTTTGGCAAGAAAATCACAGAAGCGATGTTATGTCTCTCCCAGCCCATCATATCAGGAGGCACATTATGTCCAGTCATTCCCTTGTTGGTGACATTCATTTAGTCATTTGGGCTTAGATTCTTTCAAGTACACCATGCTACGCACATTCTGATTTCTGTATACTGTACTCACACTGCCAGAATGGATACTATCATTAAAGCAGTTGGAAATGATATTGCAATTCAAAATGTTGCTTTTACACTGTGAGGTTACATGAGGGCAAAAACCAATTTTGAATCTTCAGCGCTTTCATGCCTCCCACGGAGAAAAAGCTAAGGTGATGTTTGTTGAATGAATAAATATGTAAAATAATGAACACACAAATGAATGAGAGTCTCAGGAAAATATACCTTATTTGTCCCTTTATTTTCCATGGTGCCTGCAAAGAGTAGGTACTCAATGAAGTTGAAGTGAATGAAACTAAATCCTTCCTGTAGGAGAAAGGGAGAAATGGCTGTTTTATCTTAAAAAAAAAGTTTTTTTTAAAAAACAACTATTTCTTTTTTCTAAATTTTCATGGGATGAGGACACTGTGGTTATGCTTTTTAAAAGTCCTTATATTTTAGGTGCCCTGGCCAGTGTGCTAAGTGGTTGGAGCATCGGCCCATGCACAGAGAGGCTGTGGATTCGATTCCTGGTCAAGGGCAAGTACATGGGTTTAGATCCTCACCCCCCATTGGGCATAAATGGGAGGCAACCAATCTGCCTCTCTCTCTCTCTCCCTCTTCCTCTTATCCACTCTCTCTAAAAAAAAATCAATGGAGAGAATATTCTTGGGTAAGGATTAACAAAGACAAAACAAACAAACAAATAAAAAGTTCTTATATTTTAGAAATATCTAAGTAAGTATTTCATTAATTTATAAGTGCTTTATCTATATATATAAAAGGCTAAGTGACCATCTAACCATCTGACCGTTAGCTATGACATGCAATGACCACCAGGGGGCAGATGCTTAACACAGGAGCTACCGAGCTGCGGTAACTGGGCAGCGGCAGTTCTCCGGTGATGCACTCCAGAACCAGAGAGGAGGGAGCCCGATTCCGGGTTGCGTGACCAGAGAACTGCCCTCTTGCAATCTGGGAACCCTCAGGAGATATCAGAGAGCCAGTTTCAGCCTGATCCCCACAGGCCAGGCTGAGGGACCCCACCTGCCGGAGGGACCCTGCCCTTTGAGCCACGGTGCCGCCCCAGGTGTGGCCTGCTGGGGAGGGACCACTGGAGGTTGGCTCCAGGGCGTGTCCAGCCCATCCTGCCCAGTCCTTCCTCGTTAGCCACCTTCCAATTAATTTCCTTTCAATGTGCACAAATCCATGCACCGGGGCACTAGTTTTCATATAATTTCCTACATTTTGAAGGTTATTTTATTTTATTTTTTTAATTTAAGTTTAGTTGGTATACAATATTATGTTGGTTATATTAGTTTCAGGTGTACTATATAATGATTTTACAATTTTATACCTTACAATGTGATTACCCCACTCCTTCTAGTAATCATCTGTCACCATGTAAACTTATCATAGTATTACTGACTATATTTCCCTTCCCCTTTTACCCATCCCCCAACCCTCCCCTCTTGTAACCATCCCTTTGGTCTCTGTTTCTATAAGTCTGATTCTGTTTTTAGATTTCACATATAAGTTAAACCATATAGTATTTGTCTTTCTCTGCCTGACTTATTTCACTTAGCATAATATCCTCTAGATCCATCCATGTCACAAATGGCAAGATTTTATTCTTTTTTATTGCTGTGTAATATTCTATTGTGCATATATACACCACATCTTCTTTATCCACTCATCTATCAATGGACACCTAGGTTTCTCTCATATCTTAGCTATTGTAATAATGCTGTAATGGACACAGGGGTGCATATATCTTTTCAAATTAGTGTTTTTGTTGTATTTGGATAAATACCCTGACGTGGAATTTCTGGGTTGTATGGTATATCCATTCTTAGTTTTTTGAG
Organism: Myotis brandtii; assembly: GCF_000412655.1. Taxonomy (NCBI): domain Eukaryota; kingdom Metazoa; phylum Chordata; class Mammalia; order Chiroptera; family Vespertilionidae; genus Myotis; species Myotis brandtii. The sequence continues at coordinate 11,036,999 of NW_005356042.1, forward strand.
GACACTCCATTACTGTTTTCCATTGTGGCTGCACCAGTTTGCAGTCCCACCAACAGTTCACAAGGGTTACCTTTTCTCCACATTCTCACCAACACATGTTACTTGTTGACTTTTTGACAATATATTACAAAGCTATAATAATCAAACAGTATGGTACTGGCACAAAAACAGACACATAGATCAAAGGAACATAATAGCACAGAAATAAACCCTGGCTTATATGGTCAACTAATATACGACAAATATAAAAATATGGTAAGAATATACAATGAAGTAATGACAGTCTCTTCAACAAGTGGTGCTGGGAAAAATGGACTGATACATGCCAAAAAAAATGATATGAGACCACTCACTTGCACATATACAAAAATAAACTCAAAACGAATTAAAGACTTAAATGTAAGACCTGAAGCCATGAAACTCCTAGAAGAAAACATAAGAAGTCAACTATTTGACATAAATCTGAGTAATATATTTTGGGTACATCCCCTCAAGTAAGGGAAACAAAAGTAAAAATAAATAAATGAGTCATCATCAAACTAAAAAGCTTCTGCACAGCAAAGGAAACCATCAACAAAACAAACAGACAACCTACTGAATGGGAGAGATAATATCCAATAAGGGGTTAATATCCAAAATACATAAGAAACTCATATAACTCAGTAATAAAAATAAACAATCCAATTAAACAGGGGTCCTCAAACTATGGCCCACGGGCCACATGCCGCCCGCTGAAAACATTTATCTGGCCCGCCGGGTGTTTTTGCCACTGCTGCCTGTCCTGCTTAGCAGCCAACTCGTCCCGGGCCCGCAGTGCGCATGTGTGGAATGTCTGAGGGATAGTGAACTGGCCCCCTGTTTAAAAAGTTTGAGGACCTCTGCAATTAAAAAATGGGCAGAGCACATAAAAAGACATTTCTCCAAAGAAGACATAGAGTGGCCAACAGGTATAAAAAGATGCTCAACATCACTAATCATCAGGGAAATGAAAATCAAAACTAGAATGAGATACCATCTCACACTAGTCAGGATGGCTATTATCAGAAAATCAGCATTTCCCCCCATTTTTTAAAATTTAAGTTATTTATTGTTAAAAGTATTACAGTGTTCATTGTTGCTCATATGCATGTATGCAAGTCCTTTGGTTGCTCTCCTCCCCACTTTTCCCTCCCCCCATTTTTTAAGATGAAATAAGAGAAACCTAGAGAAGTAATTTGCCAAGTTCACACCTGGTGCATTGCAGAGCTGCGTCTGAAGGCAGCAGGTGGAGGGAGATTGTTTGGCTTAGTTACAGCTTAGTGTCATACCTCCATGGTCTCTGGTCAGTGTTTCTCGGTGTGGATACCCTTCAAACCGTGAGACAAGTGTGCACCTCATGGAATTTCAAGCTGTGGCTTTAGCAGGATTCAGCTTAGGGGTTTTTCTATGGAATTCCCTATATACAAGTTTGAAAAATACCCAGAAACAGCTCCATGCCAGGAAGGGAAATGCCAAAAGCGGTCTTATTAAGATTGAAACTCCAGATGTCACCAAGTTTTCAAACATGTACAGTTTTGTGGTGAGTAAGAAGCAGTAGCCAGGGCTGCTGACTCATAAGCTGGGAGCCAAGTGGCCCGGGTTGCTTCCTGCAAGAACACTTCATCAGCCAGTTGTCATCTTGGCACTGCTGTGTTTGTCGGTCTCAGAGGCCAGGCTGTTTTCACAGTTTATGATGGTCAGTCCACACCGGGGGACACTTCTTCATTTCAAATATGTGCAGAGCTCGAGCACATCTTTAGAGTTCCTGGCTCAGAACCCCACCTTCCTTCCAAGTAGCCCAGGCTGTTGGGACATGGAATTGGAGAGATGAAGTGGTGAGTCTGACCTCACATGAATCCTTTACCTACCTGGTGAGTGCATGGCACGTGAGGAAAGTTAGTCTAAGTCGTCAAGTACTTACAGAACAATCATCCTGAGCAGAGAAGCATTCCTAGTGCCAACCAGTTGTCTCAACAATACGTAAGGTTTCTCACAGTAGCAGAGAGGGGCTCTGGATGAGACATTATAAAACCAACCTACTACTGAGAAGTTAACCCAAAGACTTGAGCCTCCACCTGGTTGGTCTGCAGCTGGATCTTCTGAGTGAAGTCCCAGCTGGGCAGTGCAAACTGTTATGTTCATCCCGAAGTCAAAAACACACAGACAAGTCTAGAGGATGGTAGAGGACTCATGGACTTATACTGAGAAGTTAACCCAAAGACTTGAGCCTTCACCTGGTTGGTCTGCAGCTGGATCTTCTGAGTGGAAGTCCCAGCTGGGCAGTGCAAACTGTTAAGTTCATCCCGAAGTCAAAAACACCCAGACAAGTCTAGAGGATGGTAGAGGACTCATGGACTTATTTGCTCAAGGTCTGTGGGAAAGAAACGTTGAGGGAAGATTGAGCCCAGTCCAAGAAGCTTGGTCCATGCACAAGGGTCATTATGTGAGGTTCACATGCCCGCTGAACTCCTCGGGCAAGGCAACTACAACAAAACCTGCACACAGAATCAAGGATTGCTACACATTAAACTTGGGAAGGCCTTGAGTGCTCACAGTTACAGTGGTTTGTACCCAGGGAAACAGGAGGTAGCACAAATGGGGACAGGTACTTTCCCAGTTGGGGTGGCTGTTGGAGCACTGAGTGATGTCACACTAGAGTGCAGGGCGCAGTGCAGGGCAACGAGTGACCCTCCCATAGAGCGATTAAACTGGAGCTGGCCCGGAGAGATACATGGCAGGCTCCATGGAGTATCAGAGAGGGGCGTGTTCTTCAGTCCGCCTGTAGGTCCAACTAGAAGGTGAGGATTAAATGAGAGAATAAAATCATTGGTATTGGTATTGCTGCTTTATATTTTTTTATTGTGTCAAATGAACCTTGGTTCTAATATATATATATATATATTAGACACACAGCAATATATTGACTTTTCACTATATATAGTTAAGAATTGAATTAAATTATATAATTCATGTAAAACCTTTAACCCAATGTCTGTACATAGTAAGTGCTTTTAACTATTATGATTACAATTATTTTTTATATATTTTTTATTGATTTCTTACAGAGAGGAAGAGAGAGGGATAGAGAGTTAGAAACATTGATGAGAGAGAAACATCGATCAGCTGTCTCCTGCACACCCCCTACTGGGTATGTGCCTGCAACCAAGGTACATGCCCTTGACCGGAATCGAACCTGGGACCCTTGAGTCCGCAGGCCGATGCTCTATCCACTGAGCCAAACCGGTTAGGGCTATTACAATTATTAATGGAGGTAGTGGTGCTAGAATAGCAGGAAGTGTGGAAGTGTTTAAAGATGCGCTAGATTCTACTCAATGATAGACGGGGTCAAGGATAGAGAAATACCTTTTGATTACAATTACCATGACCCCTGGTTTTATTCCTAGACTAAAAATAGAGCCTGAAACACATAAGTAATATTTAAATAAATGGGTTTAAATTAGTAAAAGAAAAATAAATTGGAGAAAGAGACTCATTAAAGGAACTTGCTGGTTCCACTTCGCATATTGCTTCAGCCACATGGTTTGGGGGCTCACCATATGCCCCTGTGTTGGGCACTCTCTCCTTGCCATTGGATTCCGTCCTCACAGAATTTTTCTGAGGTGCAATTTCCCCCTCTGAAAGGTAGAGAAACTGAGGCTTATGGACTGGGAGATTCCCTTGCAAATCTTGTTCTCTTGAAAGAGACAATGAAATGAAGTTGCTGGTCAAAGGTTCTGTCACACTGCAAATGAGGTCATTGCGACATAGAAGCTTGAGACACTTGTCTAAGATGTTGGGCTGGTTGGAGTCAGCAGCCAGCTCCAACATTTGAACTCCCAACTCTGACTGCAGATCCCGTCCTATGGCCAGGTGCTGTCTCAGGTGTGAGTGATAAAGCCACGGAGGTCCTGGCACTCAGGCTGATGGAACACAAATGGAGACAGTGTGGGTTGGGATCCGGCTCCCATCTGTGTCCCTGGCTCTCAGAAGAACATCCTGGTCCCGCCATGGGGAGAGATGTCAGGTGAGCTGGAGGACTGGTTTGGCTGAATGTTCTAAATTTAGAAGGGGACTTGGATGCGCCCGCTGTGGCTTCTGCCGGGTGCCTAAGCTTGGAATGTGTTGGTGTTTTTCCTCTTTGATTTCCCTGCGGGTGGGGAAGCAGCTCCCCTCTCAGGTTCCTGAGGGCTCAGTCGCCAGTGCCAGGTTTATAAATACCCTCTCTCTTCCCTGGCGCTTCTGACCCCAGCTGGTTGTCAGTAGTTTCAGAGTCTCTGGGGGAGTCTCTGCACCCCCAGTCCCAGGGAGGGTCTGTGGCAGAGGCATGGCATGACCCTGCAGAGCACAGCTCTCAGGAGCTGCTTCCCTCCTCACCACGGCCTTGCCAGGCAGTCGGAAGTTGTAGTGGGAAAAATCACACTTGCCCTAGTCCCGCTCAGATAAAGGGGTTCGGAGGTTAGTGCTGTGTGTCATTAAAGGGGTGGGGCGTGGAGAAAAGGTGGTGGGGGGAGCATTTGTAGAGTTCTGTGTGCCAGGCTTGTGCTAATGATTTGATGTTGGTAATGTGAGCTTATATTGATTGTTCCATGTATGCCAGCTCCCCGTGATACTTTTTACATGGACTGTCTTATATGCTCACCCATGTAATTCTACGTAATCTGTACAATGATCCAGGGGCTAAAATTGTCCTGAGGATCCAAGAAACGAAGTGACTTGTCCAACTCGCACAGTTGGTGCATGGTAAACACCAAAATGTTCTCTTCCCACAGTGCCATGTTGAGAGCCTCTATCATCTCTAATTTGTAGCTTACTGGGCAGTTAAGCAATTTCACATGTTTTTAAGTCATGTCGATTGGAGCTCAAATCACAGCACTACTCTAAGAACCTGAGCAAATTCTCTAAACTTACCTAAGCCTCAGTCAACTTATCTGTCAAATGGGAATGGGAGTCGAGTCAGTTTGAAGACTGCGATTGTTTAAGACATGAACTTGGGAAATAGTGTGCCCAGAATAAATGATAGTAGTAATAATAAGAGCTAACATTTATTCACTCCTTCCTACATGTCAAGCTATGCTATGCACACTACATATTTTATTTAATGCTCTCAGCTACTTTAAGGAGTCATGCTTTTATTAACTTTATTTTTCAAAGAGATATCTAAGGATTAAAGAGGCCAAATGACTTGCCCATGATCTCATAGCTAATAGTAAATGGTGGAATATGGATTTGAATCCAGAGTAACTCCAAGTTCATATTCTTATGTCATCTATACTTCCTTTGTCATCAATAGCATCATCATTCATCATCACCTTTACCATCACCATTGCCATCATCACTACCCTCATCATTATCACTACTATTAGATCATCATTATTGTGATTCTTTAGCTGCTCCCATTAGCCCTTGAGCTCCTCGAGTGTAGGGATGGTACCTACACCCAGTTCGGGCCTGGGATACAGTAGGATCTCAATGTGTGTGTGTGTGTGTGTGTGTGTGTGTCACACCCAGTTCGGGCCTGGGATACAGTAGGATCTCAACGTGTGTGTGTGTGTGTGTGTGTGTGTGTGTGTGTGTGTGTGTGTGTGTGTGTATTGTTTGAATGACCTATATCTGACCAGAAACATGAATGGTGGGATCCTCTATGAACTCAGCTCATCCAAGAGGCTTTCTCACCCCTGTGCTCAGAGAAGTCAAGGGCTAGTGGATCTTAAACCTGACATTTCTATGGAAGGGAGCTCTGGGAAGCACATGGTTGGCAAAAAGCCCAGAGGTGAAGAGTCCTAAATTTTCCCTGCACTGTCCAATATGGATGCCATTAGCCACTTGTGAATATTTAAATTAAAATGCAATTATTTAAAATTAAATAAAAGGAAAAATTCAGTTTTACAGGTATACTAGCCGTATTTCAAATAGACCGTCCCCTGTGGCTAGTGACTACCATATTGCATAGCATCGATATAGAACATTTGTTTCCCTGCAGAAAGTTCTATTGGTGCCATTTTCAGTAATCTTGTGCCTCCGAGTACACTGATCTTTTCAGACCAAGAGACTGGTCCTGAGCTTTGGAAATATGTTCACTGTGGCCAATACACACTAGTGGACGGAGAGAGGATCCAGAAAGAAGCTTTTTGTGGGCCCATCAGTCTTCTAACCATCTTGTAAATGTAGAGGCTCACTGGGCTTGAGGTCAAGGGGTTAAAAGCATCAGCATTGGCATCTGGGCTCAGACCTCCACCTCCATCTGAGCAACTGTGGGTTAGTTAACAAACCTCCCTGGGCCTCAGTCTCCTCCACTGTGAAATGGGGATGCTGCAATTTCCCAGAGCCTTCTGGGAAAATGAGATAAGCTGAGTCAAAAGCACTTGCACTGAACTGGTTGTGAAGAAGTGTTCGTTTTCTTCCCCTCCACCGGAGAGAAGACCAGGTGAGCGAAGGTCAAAGCCAGGTAGCCCAGAGAAGCTCTCCCACCCTCACCTTCGCATACTCTTCTAGACCAAGTTGGTCCTGTTTAGAACCTTATTTTTTATAGGTTTTGGGATTTTGTGAGACAGAGAATCATACCTTCACCAGTAAACAAAATGTAACACTTTCCCCCAAGGAAGGAGTGCAGAGGGGAGTTAGAGGCAAGACTCTGGCCTTCATAGGAATGGACTCCCTCCACTCCCTCACCCCTCTTTCCCTTCTCACCCTTCACCCCTAGTTCCCCCTGTTTGCCCCACACTGCTCCACTATCCTAATAAACAGCAGCATCTCTGTGATTCTGAATTTCAAACTTAACAGTACCAATCACAATTATAGCTATTTTTTGTTGAGGTCCTTGATGCACTAGGCACTATTTGATGGTATTTATATGCAATGTTGGAAAAAACCTCTGGTGGGTCACATGATCAGCCCATTTTACAGATGAGGAAACTGTGGCCCATAGAGTTTCACTAACATGCCCAAGGTTTCATGGCAGGTGAAAATGGCAGAGCAGGAAATTGAACTCCAGTCTATAGGAAGCCAAAGGCCCTGCTTCTCCCAGCATTCCACACTTCCCATGGGTCCAAAAGATGATGATGTGAGACTAACAGGCACAGGGTAGGGGATTACTAACTGTGGGTGATGGTCCAGTGTGGTGGTGGAAGCTCAGGCTCTGTGGTATCAGTTTAGCTCTGTGTTGACTAGCAAGGGGATCTTGAGCAAGTTGCTTAAGAACTTTTACAAACCACTTTAAGTTTCGGTTTCCATATCTGTAAAAAGAGGATGATAATTAAACCTCATAAAGATGTTCGGAGGATTCAGTGACTGAGGTGTATGTTTGACAAAGGGGCCCATAGTGGGTGTTCGGAGCACATTAGAAGCTTCTGCCTTGCAGCTGTCTCCTCACCCTAGACAGGCGCTTCTCAGCCTCAGCGCGGTTGACATCCGAGCTGACAATTCTCTGTGGTGGGGCTGTCCTGTGTGCTGCAAGATGTTTAGCAGAATCCTTGGCCTCTACCCACTAACTACCAGTTGGAACAACCAAAAATAATTGTCCCCGAGGGGTAAAACTTCCCCTCCACACCTCTGGGTGAGAAACCCGGCTCTCACCACACTCGTCCCCAGACGCACTGGAAGTGGCACAGGTGCAGCTCACGCCTGAGGCCTGTCTGTGTGCCTTCGGCATGCAGCAGACAAGGCAGGGGTGTCCAGCGCCTGGCTGGGCGGGGGCTGCCATCAGCCTGGGGTGGCAGCACCAGTGCCTTTTGAGGATTGGCACCCAGCTCACCATTTCAGCAGGCAATTATGGGAACAGAAGTGTTCTAATTGCCTGAGGATCAGGTTTCCTCTGGGGGTCGTTTTCTTTCAAGGATCCTGTTGCTGTTTATTTATACCCATCCCAATAAAAAGCGTGTGCTCAGCTGCGTGGGGTATTAGAGATGGGACGGTTGCTGCAGCTCCCGGGGGAGATAGAGTGTGTGTGTGTGTGTGTGTGTGTGTGTGTGAGAATATCCATGCACTGAGAGTGGCCATTTGTTGCCTCTCTGAATTAGCACTTGTAATAACACTTGGCTTCCCCCAAGGAAGTTTCTGCCCTCACATCTGGCCACCAGACTGGGTCTCGGCCAGCCCAGACTTCCTGCACCCCATCACAGGCTCCTGTGGCTCAAGTTGACTCTTGAGGGTTGCTGAGACGCAAAGCCATCCCAGCTAGCTGTCCCCCTAGAGGGGAACCAATGAAGTTAACGAGGATGCCACACACGGGTGCCGGCTCTGCTGTTAAAAAGCTTTCTCACGGTGATCCTCATGATAAGGATAGTATTAAATAAACAACCTTTGTTGAGCACTGACTCTGCCCACCACTGCACTGTTCATTTGTTCATTCACTCACTCATTCATGCATTCGCACATAAGAACAGACAAACATTGAGCACCGCTGTACCCGAGTCATCATTATAGTGCCAGACCAGTGAGTAACCACTGGACAAGCAATTAGCTCCCACGGAGCTGACAATTTTGGGGATAAAGAGGGGAGTAAAAAGACAACCCTCCCCCACAACCACACAATGGCAAGCAAAAAATAAATGAATGAACAGAGCATTTCAGCTACTGAGAACGGCTAGGAAGAAAGTAGAGTGAGGAATATGGCAGAGATTTGCTAAAGTGAGAGAGGGGGGCTCCAACATGAGAAGCCCTCAGACTGAGCCCTAATGACAAGTGACGGAAGAATTCTTGGAAGAGAAGTAGCAGAGCAAATGCTTTGAGGTGGCAATGAACTTGAATAACTCAAGGAACAGAAAGGCATCCAGGGCGACTAGAGCCCAGAGAAGAAGGGGGTCCTGGGGACTCCCCAAGAGGGGCAGGTGGTCAGAGAGACCGGCAAAGGCCATGAAATTCTATTCTAAGTACAATGGAAGCCATTAGAGGGCATTATGTACAAATGAGGTGATCCGAGAGATGCTTTGTAAAGCCCATGTTGTCTGCTGTGTAGAGTAGACTGAAGGGAACAGAGGGAACCCAGGCAGACCAGTTAGCTGAGGTTGGTGAGGAGGCAGATTGGGTTCCTCTTGCTTCTGTAACAACTTATCACAAACTTCGTGGCTTAAAACAGCTCAAATTTATTATACTGCAGGTCAGAAATGTGGAATGAGTTTCACTGGGCTGAAATCACTGTGGGCAGTGCTGGCTCCTCTAGAGGTTCTAGGGCAGTGGTCGGCAAACTGCGGCTTGCGAGCCACATGTGGCTCTTTGGCCCCTTGAGTGTGGCTCTTCCACAAAATACCATGTGCAGGCGCGCATGTACAGTGTGATTGAAACTTCGTGGCCCATGCGCAGAAGTCGGTATTGCGCGCCTGCACATGGTATTTTGTGGAAGAGCCACACTCAAGGGGCCAAAGAGCCGCATGTGGCTCGCGAGCCGCAGTTTGCCGACCACTGTTCTAGGGGAGAATCCAGGTCTTGCCTTTCTTTCCAACTTCTAGAGGCCGCCAGCATTTGTTGGCTTGTGGCCGCTTCTGCATCCTGGAAGCTGGCTCTGTAGCATCTTCCAATCTCTCTCTGACCTCTGCTGCTACCGTCATGACGCTGACCCTCCTGTCACAAGGACTCTCCTGGTGACCTTGGACCCACCCAAATAACCCAGGATCCCCATCCCATGGTCCTTAATCACACCTGCAAAGTGCCTTTTGTCAGGTCAGGTCACGTGTGCACAGGTTCCGGGGATTAGGACATGGGCACCTTTGGGGGCTGTTATTCTGCTGGCCACAGGAAATGAACATGATGGGAGCTTGGGTGACGCCAGTGGGAATGCAGAGAAGGGAGTGGTTTGGGGATTTATTTTTAGAGCCAGAACCAATAGGACTTGCTGATGGGTGGCCTGTGGGCTATGAGGGAAACCGAGTCCAGGAGGGCCCTTATCTAGATTGGAAGAGAGCTGGCTTGGGGATGGGAGTGCCAGTCAAGAAGTTTTCTTGGCCATGTTTATTTTGAGCAGCCCACTAGACAGTCGAGTGGAACTATCAAGCAGGCAACTGGGTGGATGAGTCTAAGGTTAGAGCAGAGGCCAGGGAGGGGGATATAAATGTGGGAGTCATCAGCCTGTGGATAGAATTGTAACCATGGGACTGGATGAGGCCACCTAGGAAAGGTATCAGGAGGAGCAGAGATGATGCACTTCAAAAATCTATAATAATAAAAGGGTAATATGCTAATTAGACCGATGTCTTCTGGACGTCATTCTGGCCGTCCTTCCTGACGAAGCCGGGGCCCGAGGGAAGCAGCTCGGGTCCTGAGTGCCAGAGGGAAACCGGTGAGGCAGCCTGGGTTCTGGATGCTGGAGGGAAGCCGGTGCCGGCAGTCAGGGCAAGGAAGGCCTACTGTTGCACTAATTTTTGTGCATTGGGCCTCTAGTCCTATATAATAATCCTATATAATAAAAGCCCAACGACCGAACGGCGGAACAACCAGTCGCTATGATGTGCACTGACCACCAGGGGGCAGACACTCAATGCAGGAGCTTCCCCCTGGTGGTCAGTGTGCTCCCACAGTGGGAGCAGCCACTCAGAGGGTGGGTCCACAGCTGCTCGGCTGACTGGGATGAGCGGCTGCTCCCACTGCAGCTGCTCTGTTGACCAGGATGAGAGAAACATCAATGACGAGAATCATTGATCAGCTGCCTCCTGCATGCCCCACACTGAGGATCGAGGCCCCAACCCGGCCATGTGCCCTGACCAGGAATCCAACCATGACCACCTGGTTCAGAGGTCGACACTCAACCACTGAGCCACACCGGCTGAGTGGTGATGCGCTTTTAAAGATGAAACAGATCAGGAGGAGCCATTGAAAGAATAATGCTTCTAGATCAGAGCTGACCATGTACCCCATACTCCCCGGTTCTCTGAGACTTAGTTTCGACATCTACCCTTGGGAACAGAGAGAACACTAACTCTGGCGGGGTGCTCGCTCCAGGCAAGGTGGAGTGCTAAGGGCTTTAGACACATTATTCCATTTCCCCCCACAAAGAGTCTGCTGAGGACATATTATTATTTCCATCTACAGTTAGGAGAAGTGAGGCTGAGAAGGGGGTGCCACCTGTCCAAGGCTTCGCAGCCGGAAGGCATGTCCCAGCTCCAGGTCTGAGTGGCTCCAAAGCCTGTGCTCCTCATTCCTCCCTGGGCAGCATGCTGTGCAGCTTTGGTGTATTTACACATATTTACATGTTATTTATAATGCCTTTACTGACTGGTTATCATAGAATATTTGACATATTTCTGCCCTGACATACTGCACGGCTCAGGAGGACAGTCACTTTGTCGCGTGCTCTGTTCCCAGTGCCCTAGCTGAGGGACTGGCTCTGTCCCTAACCGGGGGTCCCCTGCCCTGCCAGGACCCCGGGCTCCGGGCACACGCGGACTCAGACAGGAGTCAGTGCTGTGGTGCCCCCATCATGTGAGGCCGAAGGAGGATGGAGGTGAAATCCTGTCCTCTCCTATAGCTGTTTAGAACTATGTCCCCCATCTCACCTGCACCCCACTCCAGCTGTGGGGACACCTTCTCTGCTTTGGGGGAGGCTGTAAGGCCAGCTGATGCTCCCCAGTAAACTGGGGCCCCCAAGAGCTCAGGTCCTCACAGTGCCAGCTGCCCGGCTCCTCGGCCGGCCCTCAGAACCTCAGGGACTGGAACTGAGGAGAGCAAAGCCACTGCTTCTTGGTGTTGGAACTTGTGTCCTCCCTAAGGAGGCTGCTTGTCACTCCTTCCCCCTTCTTTCTCCCTTATTTCCCCTCCCTCTCTCCCTCCCTCCCTC
>NW_005356042.1:11048813-11050384 GCF_000412655.1 Myotis brandtii
CCCTCCTTCCCACTTTTCATCTCTCCTCCCTCCCTTTCTTCCACAGACAGCATAAGCAGAGCTAGACACGGGCACAGTGGGGTGGGAGCTGACCCGACCCTGCCATCATGAAGCTGAGAGTCAAGTCCTGTGGTTCTTGTTCTTGGTGGAAAGTACAGATGTCCGCGCCCCAGAGCAAGTGGATTGGATTGGGGGTGGTGGAGATGGGGAGTCAGGTTTCTGCGCTTTTTGAAATGTCTCTGGTTGATTCTAATGCCCATTGGGACGGAGATGTCCTGGTCTAGGAGGTTAACCCAACAACTCTAAATAATATAAAATGGCAGCCCTGACAAGTGCCATGGCGGTGGGGAGTGGAGTCTGGAGGGCATAGTTGAAGGGTTGACTTGGCTTGGGAAGTCAGGGAAGGCTTCTCAGAGGAAGTCTTTGAGTTGAGATTTGAAGGAGAGGCGGGCAGGAGTGAACCTGGTAAAAAGGTGAGGGGGAAAAGCATGTGCAAAGGCCCTGTGGCAAGAGGGAGCCTAAGGACACTGACAAGGCACCCAGGAGGAGAGGGCGTGGCTGGAGCCAGCAGAATGGGCTGGAGGGGAGGTGGGCAGGGGAAGATGGAAGGGGGAGGTGGGGAGGGGAAGGTAGGAGGGAATGTGGGGAGGAGACAGAAGGGAGAGGTGGGGGTGGAACAGGTGGGCAGGAGCCAAACCACCCAGGCTTTGTTGGTTTGTCAGCCAAGATAGGAGCTTTGACTTTATCCAGAGATCAAAGGGGCAGCGGGAAGGCATTGAGCAGGGGCTGGCCTGCCCACACTTACAAATGTGCCTCAGGCTACTTGCGGAATGTGCAAGGAGGGGCTTCCAGGGTGCATTTTAGGGAGACCCCTCAGGAGACCATGCTGCGGTCCAGAGGGGGTTCAGGACATGGGACCATGGTGCTAGTTAAGAAAAGTTGGCCGGGTGCCAGAGGCTAAGTCACTTGGCTGGGTTCACACACCAGCAAGTTTCAACCCAGTTCAATTGTCTTGCAAAGCCCATGCACTAAGTCACTGAGTTCTAACTGCAGGTCGCCCCTCATGGATTCTTGACATCGTTTTTGTGGGTCACAGCCAGCATTTGTAAAAAAAAAAAAAGGCGGGGGGAGAAAAACCAGGATAGAAGAAAGTACAGCACTGGGTATTGTATGCAGAAAAGGTAAGGATAGCTGTGTGTAGATGTTTCCATTTCATAGCATATCTATAGATGGGAGTCCCCGGTTGTGATAGAAAACCTATTTCTTGTGGCTGGTCACGGCCAAGGCAAGGTTGGAAACTGCTGCTCGGAGAGGCTGTGATCACCCTGAGCCCCTCCCTCCTGCTGCCTCTGGGTCCTGGGGCGAGTCCCAGGAGGCAGTCCCCCAGCCTCTGAGCACCGATGGGTTTTCATGGTGAAGTGGGGGGAAGGGTGGCAGAGCAGCAGGTCCACAACCCGGCTGCCATGGCAGAGGTTCCCTGGGTGGGTGAGGGAAAGGCCATGACAGTCCTCCACAGCTCAGGGGCTGGCCCAGTCCCGACCCCTGATTCCTAACAGCGCCGCTGCCCCATC
>NW_005356042.1:11050431-11063419 GCF_000412655.1 Myotis brandtii
AGGATAAGTCAGAGTCCCCAGTAGCCCTGGCATCATCCCTCCATCCCTGGCTGCCAAGCAGGAGCTGGGCTGCGGAGCTGAGAGGCCTTTAATTTGTTTGATGTACGACTTGCTGCCAGATGGCGTGCACTGCCAGTGAGGCCTGGCCTCTACGTGTACACACGTACACACACACACACACACACGAGACAGAGCCGCCTGCGGACAAGGGAATGAGGGGCTGCACAAGTCTCCCTCCCATGCCATCCTCTCCCGGGCCCTGAGCATCCCAGAGGCCTGGCCCAGGGAGGAAGTGGAAAGACATTGAGCTTCTAAGGCCCTAAGAGTTGGCGCTGAGCCCCAGCTGAGTAACTCCAGGCAGCTAAATCCCTCCAAGCCTCGGTTTCCTCATTTGCAGGCTCCTACCATTCCCTTATCTCATCGCTATTTTCACTCTGGGAAGGACATGAACATGAACAGGGCCTGAATTCCAAGCAGAATCCCAGTTTGGTGGGAAAGAATGACACGAGAGGCCCTTCCTCCCTCAGATACTCCGAAGCATCTGTGTATTTAATCTCTTCTCCTCTGCCTCAATTCCCAGCTCCTCTAGTAACCCCTTCTAGCAAGTGTGATGTCGAGGTTCCTAGGAAAGGCTTCCCCGCTCAACTAAAATCTGGCTCAGAGGAATCCATTGGTCTCTTCCCTCTTCCTCCTGACATGGGCATGGTATCCAGTCTTGAGACCATGAAGGTGGGATAAAGGGGAAAGAACAGAACAGTAGACGCACATTTGGGACGTTGTGACACACACCTCAACTGCTCACCTTCAGACCTCTCGTCCACTTTTAACACTGAAATTAGTTTTTACTTTTTACTTGTAGGCAAGTACAACTTCTGATGTATATAGTGATCTATTCATGTGGGGCCTCACCCTTGAATTTATTCATTTAGCAAACATTTATTGAGTCCCTACCATGTGCTGGGCAGAGCCACTAGAAAAATGAATCAGATTTGGACTCTGCCCTGAAAGAGCTCAGAGTTTACTGTGGGAGGTAAGACATGTGGAAGCCTCGTAATGAAGGGGGTGTCCCTGCCCCTCAGATCTAGTTTTGATCAGCTGAACACCTGTGAATTCCAAGGCAGTTTTATAACCTCAAGTTCAAATTTAGATCAGACTTCTGGCTTCTGTTAGGAAGTTCCTATCTCTAAGTCTTATCTCTGTTGCTTTATTTGTGCCAGTGTTGGTCCAAATGGGAGACACCTTTTTTATCCAGTCAACCAGACTTTGCCAAAATTTTGCGCCCCCACCCCCACCCCAAGCTCCCACTTACCCAAGAACTTGGTCTGTACAGCAGACTTGGCTGGAGATTTGGGGAGGCATACCCCGGAAAGTTAGAAATTGAACATTAAACACTCCTTAAAGTCGTTTGTTATTTCCTGCAGCTACTCCTCCCTCCCTTCTCCTCTTGCCTCCCCACTCCCCCTGCACTTCAATTACTCTCATGGGATGTACATCCCTGTCTACATATATGCGAGGAAGCTGAGGAGCTGAAAGGGGTAGGGCTTTGAAGTTGGAGGACCTAGATGACAATCACATAGTTTCTCTGGGGCTCACTCTTTTATCTATAAAAGGGAGATAATTATCCCCTTTCTCCTCAAAGAATCGGGAGAGGACTCCATGGGGCAATGGTTAGCACAGGGCCTAGGGCATTTGTGGTATAATCAATATTTTAGTTCATTAAAAAAAGGTTTCCATGTCAAGTAGGAAACCATCACCACTGGGCTTCTGTTTCTATGATTCTGAGCAGAAATAGTGGGAATGTGTATCATCATTGTGACCCAATGAGTAGAGGTGTGGAGGATTTTCAAAGAAAATGGGGTGTTTGGACCACTGACATATTTGGCTAATGGTGCTCCATTTCCCCAGACCAACACATGTCCATCAAATTGTTACCATCATGGGAAAATTAAGGGACTGTGCCTCTCCCCATATACACTTGCCCCAGTGCCTATCCCATTGCTTTTCTAAAGTTCTCTTTCTCCTGCAGATTTGAGGAGTCTGGATCCCTTTCTGAGGCTTCTTTTTTTATTGAGATATAATTCACATAACATAAAATTGACCTTCTTAAAGTATATAATTTGGCTGTGCAACTACCACCATTATCTAATTCCAGAATATTTTCCTGACCTCACAAAGAAATCCTGCACTTATTAGGAGGCACCCCCATTCCCATATCTGTAGCCCACTCAGTCCCTAATCTAATTTCTGTCTCTATGGTCCCTCAGAAACTTCTGACACCAATATCTCAAGTTTGTGAGTCATGATCTCCATTTTTAACAGCTTTGGCCTTGACACCCCTAACTTACCTTTGCTCCTGGATAAAGCAGGTTTAATACTTCCTAAGAGCAATTTTTCATTATTTTCCCAACATTGGAACCTCCTTCCTGTATTTGTGGAATTCCTTAGTGTGTGGCTCATTGTAGGAGGCATAGGCTGTCTCTCCCTATTAAAGCTAAAAAAGCTAGATATATGTTTTCCCAGACTCCCTTGCAGCTATACCTCAGATATTTTAGCTAGGCTCAACCAAGGACTTAAAATCTGGAGTAAGTGGCCCCCCAAAATCAGGTACAATGGGGTAGCTGTGGTGACCTCAGACTGTCCAAGGTCTATGGGCAGTCATGATGATGAGTCCATGGTAGTGGGGATTATGCCCAGTGGTGCAGTTTTCTCACTGGGCTGGCTCTGATTATGACTGTAGTCCTGGCTATCTCTCAGACTCCTTTCTTTCTGCCCATTGTTTCAGCTGGGTCCTTCAGCCTTCCCAGCTGTTGTGTGAGCTAGATCTTATTCTTAAAATGGGTTCCTTTTAATTAAAATCATCCAGAGTTGAATTCCATGCTTGCAACTGAGAATGCCATCTCAGTTTAATAAGAAGGGTTTTACAAAGTAGAGTCTTAACCAGAATAGGTTGACAGAGGTTTTTGTCCTAGAATACGGCAATACACAAGGTGCTACATTTCAAAGATTGAAACCACCTATCTTCCTCCTTATTCCTGCTGCAGCAGTGGTGATCTGGCCTCTTCCTCTGGGGCCATCTGCTCAGTAGCAGGTGGACAAAGATGGAGGTGAGACAAAGGCATTGAGTGCCCATCCTGGGGTTCCTCTGTCAGGGAGAAGGCCAACCCCCTCCTCACTCTCTCTGAGTCTCCTTGTTTAAAAAACTGAGCTTCTGGCTACTTGTCCTCCATTATGGATTGAAGTGTGTTTCCAAAAAAACCACATTGAAGTCCTAACCTCCAATACCTAAGAATGTGACCTTATTTGGAAATAGGGTAATTAAAGATGTAATTAATTAGAGTGAGGTCACACTGGAGTAGGGAGGGCCCTTCATGTAGTGTGACTGGTGTTTTTATAAGACGACGAGAAGACAGACAGAGGGAGGGGCACAGAGGGAAGAAGGCCACGTGATGACATAGGCAGAGATTGGAGTGATACAGCTGCAAACCAAGGAATGCCGAAGATTGCTGGCCACCACCCGAAGCTAGGAAGAGGCAAGGATGGATCTGAGCCTTCAGAACTGGAGGAGATAATTTATGTCCTCATAAGTCACCCAGTTTGTGGTCCGTTGTTACAACAGTCCTGGGAACTAAAACAACTCTTGTACCCAAGTCCCTGGCAATAGCTCTGCTTAAGAATCCTCTGGCCTTGGAGGCAGGTGGCCTGGGTGATTCTCAGCTCCATTACCACCAGTGCCATGGGCAGGAGAAGTGATTTACCTTCTTGGAGTCTCCATTCCCTTATCTGTCAATCAAAGATGAACATACCTCCGTCAAAGACTGTTAGACATTTCAAGTAGTGCCTGGTGCACGAATGGCAACCATTAATATTCAACAACTGCTCCTTGTCAGTGTCTGGCCCCCTTGCTCCCCCCCTGTTTGGGGGAATCGGTCTAAAGCCTGCTCTTAGAATACAGATCAATGCCATGGATTATTAAAAAACAATGAATTTTCTTTTCAAAAGAGAGGATAATTCCACGTGTGCTATGTCTCCCCGCCCCCACCTCTTTTTAATGTAGCTTTTTGCTCTTCTTAGCTTAGGATGCAGGAAAATTTCCTTCCCAGGACGAGTGGGCGCCAACACACAGAGCTGCCACCACAGCCTAAGGACTGGGCCCCGTTCCCACCAGCCAGGCTGGGGTCCAGGGGGTACAAATGCTGCTCGGAGCAGCCAGTAGAAAATCTAGCCTCTGATCTGGGAAGCTCAGCACAGCCGGTGGCTTTAATATCCGCTCCCCACAGCTTCATCTCCACTCGAGATGGCTGTGCTGATTGTAGCGCAATAGAGCTGGGGTGATGCGGGGATGTCTCTACTGTTCCTGGCTATTTCATTTAGAAGCCACTGTAATACTCTTCGGGGAGAGATGGCAGTGATTCAAGGTAATTCAGGACTTCAGGCGTCCAAGACATTTACGGACCCCTAGAACCCTGGGGATTTTATGATTCGAGGCCTCTGGCCACACAGCAAGGCCAACTTGTGGCTAACAGCGGGGAAGAGATTTAACAGGTGTGAGTTCCAACTGGGTGGTGGGAGGTTTCTGCACAATTACCCATGTATCCCTCACAACAACCCCGAGGGCGTATTCGGGCAGGTTCCCTAGAACTGGGCCCTGCTCAGGATTCCTGTGCATGTAACTATTTCAGGAAGATCTCCTGGGGGGACCCACAGGAGACAGCGGGAGAGGAAGGAGTCCCGCAAGGTGTCATTTCAGGCCCAGACCCGTGGAGGGGAGCTGCAGTTGGCTCCTGCAGGGGCTTCTGGAAGGCACACTGCACCTGCCCTGGTGCAAGGGAGCTGGAATCACACACCGGCACCCAGCACTTCCCAGACGGGGCTTCCAGGGTGAGCGTGAGCAAATTCCTGGGCACTTGTGGCCTCTTGGCATGCTTACAAAGCTGCTGTCATCGCCCAAGGACAGGTGGAAGCAAAAAACCCCAGAGCCAGCAGCAGAGCACACAGACATGATAAGAAGGCTTTAAGGAGACTTGGGTGGAAGCCAACAGTGTTTGCTATAGGGAGCAATCAAGATCCCCATTTTGCAGATAAAGAAACTGAGGCTCAAAGAGGGAAACAGCAGGCCCGGCCGGTGTTGCTCAGTGGTTGAGCATCAACCTATGAACCAGGAGGTCAGGATTCCATTCCTGGTCGGGGCACATGCCCAGGTTGTGGGGGCTCGATCCCCAATAGGGGGCATGCAGGAGGCAGCCGCTCAATGATTTTCTCATCGTTGATGTTTTTAATCTCTCCTTCTCCCTTCCTCTCTGAAATCAATAAAAATATATTAACAAACAAACAAAAGAGTGAAACAGCACTCCTGGAAGAGGTGATGGCTAAGCCAGGATTTGAACCTAAGCTTTCAAAGCATGTGTCCTTCCACTGTACAGCGATGGTGGGCGGGCTTGTTGGCATCTGGGAACGAGTGGCTGAAAGCATGCACCTTTCCCCTTTCTTTTCCCATCTCTCTGAGCTACGCCAGCCCTGATTTCAGGGATCTCCCTTCTGAAGGGGGACAGATCTGGCTCCACACTTCCTTCTATATAGACTTCCTCCTGCCACCAAAGAAAAAAAGTTTACGTAAAATTGCTATGCTTAAAAAAGCAAACAAACAAAAATGGCGACGATAATGAGTGATCTCCTACCCACACAATAGAGGTGAATCTCACCATCGTACTGATGGTCAAATGACGCTGGATACCAAAGAGTAGGCTTCCACTTATACAAAGTACACAAAAAGGAAAAAACTAACCTCTGGTGACAAAAGCCAGGCTCCTGGTGATCCTAGGGTGGGTGTTAGAGACCAGAAGGAAGCCCAGGGGTCCTTGGGGGCAGCTGTGTTTAGTCTCTTGATTTGGGTGCTGGTCACATGGTGTGTTCAATTTGTGAAATATCATCAAGATGTGTACTTAAGCTATGTGTGCTTTTAATATGCATCTAATAGTTCAATAAAAATTCAAATTGCTGAAAAAAGTGAAAGAAACAGACCATAAAGAAAGGCAAAAGGGAGAAACCACATGGTGTGTTCAGTTTGTGAAAAATCATCAAAATGTGTACTTAAGATATGTTTGCTTTTAATATGCATCTCATAGTTCAATAAAATTCAAATTGCTGAAAAAAGGGAAAGAAACAGACCATAAAGAAAGGCAAAAGGGAGAAAATAAAATCGGGCATAATCCTAATCACTCAGAAATCTTTATTGTTAGTGTCTTGGTGTGGATTAATTTTATTTTATTTTTTTGCCCTGGCTGGGTGGCTCAGTTTGTTGGAGTCTCACTCAGAAATCTTTATTGTTAGTGTATTGGTGTGGATTTAATTTTTTTTTTTGCCCTGGCTGGGTGGCTCAGTTTGTTGGAGTGTCATCCTGTAACACTGAAAGGTCACAGGTTTGATTTCCGATCAGGGCACATACCCAGATTTTGGGTTCTAACCCAGGTTGGAGTGCCTGCATGAGGCAACTGATCGATGTTTCTCTCTCACATCAATGTTTCTTTCTTTCTTCCTCTCCTTTCCTCTCTCTAAAATCAATGAAAACATATCCTTGGGTGAGGAATAAATAAATAAATAATCTTTCCACATGTGTGGGAACATGTGCGTGCACATGTGCACTCACATATACAAACACATGTGACAGATTTCCTGACTGTCTCAGAGCCAATCACCCTACTCTTGAGAGTGGATCAGCCTGTGCTCCAGTGATAAATTTGCCTTTATTTATTTACAGTGTGTGCCCCTCTTCCCCCCCAAACTGGTGATGTGGATTATACGTACACAATTCATTATTCTTCATCCAAGCTTTCTATGCTGAGTGTGGACTCGATACAGACTCTGAACAAGGCATGGGAGGGGTGCAATGATAAGTAAGCATTGGTTTCTGCCCTTGAGGGTCTTTGAGGTGAGCAAGCAGCGTGAGGCTGGGCAAGACAACCACATGTGAACCCCATTTTCCTTATTAGGAAAGAGGGGATAATGAAGTCTACCTGGGGAGGTTATTCTTCGATCAGTGGGGTAAGATCATAAAGAACCAGGAACACAGCCTGTGCTCCAGGACTGTATGTGACATTGAACAAGTCTGTTGGAGCCTGGTTTCAGCTCCCACAGGCGTCCAGGTGTGTCTCACGACAGGTAGGCTAGTGTCAGAAGCCTGTTTGCATGGGTGCTTTGGAGCCTCCTGGATGAGCATTCACCCTCAGTGAAGGGGAATTAAAGAGAAAAGCTAGGATTAACCCAGTGAGACCTCACTTCTCTGAGTGGAAGACCCACCTGGTTAGAGAAGGGGGTCTGCCCCCAGGAAGGACATGGAATGTACAAACCGAGAGGGCAGCCTTCACAAGAAGCCCGAGGTGACGGACTCCAGGAAGGAGAGAAAGAGCCCGAGCTGAAGGACTCCCTTCTGCAGCTCTCACTGGTGGCAGGTGTGCCTGGCATGGGAGGAAATGGTGCTGGCAGGTAAGGGGGTGGTGCCTCTACTGTAGTGGTTCCCAGGGTGTCCGTGATATTCTGAACCCAGTAGTTCCGGTAGGATCAGCAGTGTCTTCGGGACGTGGCAGTGCCAAGGGGGGAGAGTTGGAGCAGGGGAAGGTGAAGGTCATGGAAATGCCACGTGGAAACTGGCTGGACTGGTTCACTGGCAGCCAGAGGGGACCTCAATCCTGGTGGGGGGATCAGCTTTGGTTGGATTTCACAGTGCGTCTCCTTTCTCTCTTAGTTTGGATTGGGATGCAGTTGACTCCTATACAGCACTCCTTTACATCGCTCCCTGCCTGTTGTTAACTGTGGCTTCGGGTGGCCTGGGCTTGGCAATGGAGGATGATTTCCAGAAGAGAGAAGAGGCAGAGTGGCGGTGTTTCTTAACTCCCTGATCATAACCCCTCTGTCTCCTCAGGGCACTTGTTGGGGAAAATAGATTTTCTCGTCCTGGCGAAGCACTTCTCAGATTTAATGGGAACAAGTGTCCCCTGGGGCTCCTCCCAAATGCAGATTCTGATTCCGCAGGTCTGGGGTGGGGAAGGGCAGGCGAAGGGGGAAGGGAAGAGGAGACACCCTGCTTCATGGAGAGCAAGCCGCTCTGCTCGCCTCTCCTCAGGGCTGTGTGTGAAGGAGGTCGCTATAATGGGAACGTGTCCCCTGGGGCTCCTCCCAAATGCAGATTCTGATTCCGCAGGTCTGGGGTGGGGAAGGGCAGGCGAAGGGGGAAGGGAAGAGGAGACACCCTGCTTCATGGAGAGCAAGCCGCTCTGCTCGCCTCTCCTCAGGGCTGTGTGTGAAGGAGGTCGCTATTCCTAAAACAAGGTTTGAAGACACTGCCCAGAATATGCCTCCTTTTGCCATTTTCTGCCTAGAACCCCGTTTCCTTCTTAACATTGTAAACTAATCCACCTTGAACGTCCAGCTCAGAGTGCCTGCTTGAATGCAGCCTCCTGATCTCGTCCTGGCGAAGCACTTCTCAGATTTAATGGGAACAAGTGTCCCCTGGGGCTCCTCCCAAATGCAGATTCTGATTCCGCAGGTCTGGGGTGGGGAAGGGCAGGCGAAGGGGGAAGGGAAGAGGAGACACCCTGCTTCACGGAGAGCAAGCCTCTCTGCTCGCCTCTCCTCAGGGCTGTGTGTGAAGGATGTCGCTATTCCTAAAACAAGGTTTGAAGACACTGCCCAGAATATGCCTCCCTTTGCCATTTTCTGCCTAGATCCCCGTTTCCATCTTAACATTGTAAACTAGTCCACCTTGAACGTCCAGCTCAGAGTGCCTGCTTGAATGCAGCCTCCTGAACACCACGCCTTTATCAGCCCTGTATCTGCATTGCAGTCACTCTGTCACTCACACATAGTCTTTGGTTGCTATTGTCTCACTGTTTGAAAATGTATTCTTTGCACACCTATCTCCATTATTCACCAGGAGCTCTTTGCGGCAGGGATGACATCACCCATGTCTGCTCCTGGGCACAGAGTGTGCCTGGCCTGAATTAATTATTGGTTAGGTGCTTGCAGAACGGGATACCACCTGGTTAATGGTTCCCTGGTTAAGAAACATACCTCCTTTCCTCTAAACTCTCAGAGGAAGCCAGTATTATTATTAATTTGAGATTTCATAAATGGTTATTCATCTCTGCTTGCATCTCCCGGAAATTGCTGGGCTTGGCGAGAGCAGGTACACTCATTAAGATGATATCCTCTATCCTGTTCTGACATCACTGATGTTGGTGTGCTTTTTTTTTTCTTTTTCCTCCTGGAGACAGTAGACATTAAAATGTGCAGGACCAGATGTGGAAGGAAGCCCATGGGAGTCAATGACCTGCCTTAATTCATTTTGCAACCTGAATTGAGAATTTCATTTTGCAATCTGAATTGAGAAGTGTTAAAGCTTCTAATTCGTCAGAACCCTGTCTTGAGTATTCTCGGGGGGATGATGTAGCTAATGTCTACTTGAAAGGTGCACATTAACTTGGTGGACCCCTCTGCAACCAATCCCATAACAAAGGGAACTGTTCCCAAAAGAAGGCCTGGGTGGGAACAGAGATGTTGACTATTTACCACACAGACACTGTGCCAGATTTTCTGCCAGGTACTAGGGGGTAAGAATAAGACGGATTTTGTCCGTAATCCTAACAGACTGTCTAATGCACAATTTTGCTTGGTTGGATTTTTGAGTTAGACCAAAAATCAGTCTGATATGTTGAATTGACCCATCCAAATAGAAAGGCTGGTTCTATGTATAGGCAGAGTGGGGAACAGGAAAGAAGGAATGGTTCAAACTGGTTACAAGTGGGACAGAATAGGAAGGGAAAAAAGCATAGTACAAGCTCGTTTTATGTGTAGAATCAATGGGAGGGAGATAAAACATAGGCTTAGTGACACACGAAACAGTAGATGCTTTCCCGATGGGCAGATTAGTCCTATGAGCAATTCCTGGTGTGATGACACTCCATGAGTAAAACAGTAGGCTGACATCCTGTAGAACCAGATGGATAGCTGATAGTTGATTTAGGGATTTGATAAAGTATTAGGAGTAACCACTCAACCTGATGAGCCCCATGGAATATTGTCAAATATAAACATTGTGATATTGGTCATATTTATATTAACATAACTGCTACGTTGGTCATCTTCCAGCAGTTACTGATCTTCTAGGTAGTATTGATGGGGATGGTGATAGTAGCAACTACCCTTTGTTAAACATCTACTAAGTGTCAGGTTCTTTATATAATTTCTTCTTGTCTCCCAACAACCCATAATGTAGGAGTTATGGTCTGTATTTTACAGGTAAGGATTCTAAGGCTCATAGGTGTTCATTTCCTTGTCACATGTCTGGTGAGTCAACAATCTAAGGGAGTGGTTGAGTGTGTGCCCCAGTCACCTATGGGGGTTTTGGTTCCTCCTATGACACTTAAAAGCTGGATTGACCTTGGGCAAGCCATGAGACTACTCTAAGCCTTCGTGCTCTTGTCTGTAAAATGGGACTGTTGTGAAAATCCAATGTGCCTGTCACATAGTAAGTGATCAGCAAATGTTTGCTGCTGTTGTTCTTCATCCCTCCTTCCTCTTCCTATTTTCTTCTGAAAATAATATAAATTATTATCATCATCATCATCATCATCATCATCATCATCATCATTATTATTAACTAGAGGCCCAATGCATGAAGATTCGTGCAAGAATGGGCCTTCCTTCCCCTGGCTGCCGGCACTGCCTTTGCTCCGACCTGGAGCCGCCTTTTTGCCTTCCCACACTGCCCAGAGGCCCAGAGCGGCTGGCCGCGGTGGAATGCAAGCATTCTGCCCCGCCCCTGGCCGCTCATGCCTGCTTATGCAAATCAACCCACCAGCTTTGTTGGGTTAATTTGCATATTCACTCCTGATTGGCTGGTGGGTGTCACAAAGGTATGGTCAACTTGCATCTTTCTCTTTTATTAGTGTAGATTAGTGTAGATGGCAGGGCAAGGCATCAAAGACAGACCTGTCTAATCACAAAGCAATGTCCTCCCATAACAAAGGGAACTGTTTCCAAAAGAGGGCCTGGGTGGGAACAGAGATGTTGACTATTTACCACACAGACACTGTGCCAGATTTTCTGCCAGGTACTAGGGGGTAAGAATAAGACGGATTTTGTCCGTAATCCTAACAGACTGTCTAATGCACAATTTTGCTTGGTTGGATTTTTGAGTTAGACCAAAAATCAGTCTGATATGTTGAATTGACCCATCCAAAGAGAAAGGCTGGTTCTATGTGTAGGCAGAGTGGGAAACAGGAAAGAAGGAATGGTTCAAACTGGTTACAAGTGGGACAGAATAGGAAGGGAAAAAAGCATAGTACAAGCTCGTTTTATGTGTAGAATCAATGGGAGGGAGATAAAACATAGGCTTAGTGACACACGAAACAGTAGATGCTTTCCCGATGGGCAGATTAGTCCTATGAGCAATTCCTGGTGTGATGACACTCCATGAGTAAAACAGTAGGCTGACATCCTGTAGAACCAGATGGATAGCTGATAGTTGATTTAGGGATTTGATAAAGTATTAGGAGTAACCACTCAACCTGATGAGCCCCATGGAATATTGTCAAATATAAACATTGTGACATTGGTCATATTTATATTAACATAACTGCTACGTTGGTCATCTTCGAGCAGTTACTGATCTTCTAGGTAGTATTGATGGGGATGGTGATAGTAGCAACTACCCTTTGTTAAACATCTACTAAGTGTCAGGTTCTTTATATAATTTCTTCTTGTCTCCCAACAACCCATAATGTAGGAGTTATGGTCTGTATTTTACAGGTAAGGATTCTAAGGCTCATAGGTGTTCATTTCCTTGTCACATGTCTGGTGAGTCAACAATCTAAGGGAGTGGTTGAGTGTGTGCCCCAGTCACCTATGGGGGTTTTGGTTCCTCCTCTGACACTTAAAAGCTGGATTGACCTTGGACAAGCAATGAGACTACTCTAAGCCTTGGTGCTCTTGTCTGTAAAATGGGACTGTTGTGAAAATACAATGTGCCTGTCACATAGTAAGTGATCAGCAAATGTTTGCTGCTGTTGTTCTTCATCCCTCCTTCCTCTTCCTATTTTCTTCTGAAAATAATATAAATTATTATCATCATCATCATCATCATCATCATCATCATCATCATTATTATTAACTAGAGGCCCAATGCATGAAGATTCGTGCAAGAATGGGCCTTCCTTCCCCTGAACATAGGCTTAGTGACACACGAAACAGTAGATGCTTTCCCGATGGGCAGATTAGTCCTATGAGCAATTCCTGGTGTGATGACACTCCATGAGTAAAACAGTAGGCTGACATCCTGTAGAACCAGATGGATAGCTGATAGTTGATTTAGGGATTTGATAAAGTATTAGGAGTAACCACTCAACCTGATGAGCCCCATGGAATATTGTCAAATATAAACATTGTGACATTGGTCATATTTATATTAACATAACTGCTACGTTGGTCATCTTCGAGCAGTTACTGATCTTCTAGGTAGTATTGATGGGGATGGTGATAGTAGCAACTACCCTTTGTTAAACATCTACTAAGTGTCAGGTTCTTTATATAATTTCTTCTTGTCTCCCAACAACCCATAATGTAGGAGTTATGGTCTGTATTTTACAGGTAAGGATTCTAAGGCTCATAGGTGTTCATTTCCTTGTCACATGTCTGGTGAGTCAACAATCTAAGGGAGTGGTTGAGTGTGTGCCCCAGTCACCTATGGGGGTTTTGGTTCCTCCTATGACACTTAAAAGCTGGATTGACCTTGGGCAAGCCATGAGACTACTCTAAGCCTTCGTGCTCTTGTCTGTAAAATGGGACTGTTGTGAAAATCCAATGTGCCTGTCACATAGTAAGTGATCAGCAAATGTTTGCTGCTGTTGTTCTTCATCCCTCCTTCCTCTTCCTATTTTCTTCTGAAAATAATATAAATTATCATCATCATCATCATCATCATCATCATCATCATCAT
>NW_005356042.1:11063651-11096754 GCF_000412655.1 Myotis brandtii
TCACTCCTGATTGGCTGGTGGGTGTCACAAAGGTATGGTCAACTTGCATCTTTCTCTTTTATTAGTGTAGATTAGTGTAGATGGCAGGGCAAGGCATCAAAGACAGACCTGTCTAATCACAAAGCAATGTCCTTGCTTCAGCACCACACTGCCTTTGGGGACAAGGGGTAGTATGTTATCTGGTGAATCTGTTCTGTATTTCTTTATCCCTCTTGTGTCTCAAGCGGCTTTCTGCCAATTCAGCCACCCTGGGCCACCTGGAGTGGTGCTTTGGGAATGCGTCTGCCCAGTGTCCAGGTGTTCACATCTCTTTCCAGCCAATGACAGAGGCAGAGGCAACTCACCAGGTGGAAATGAACTAGAGATGCTGCTCCCAGTGAGAGGGATGTCTCAGCACCTCTCTCCCGCCCAGCGGTCTGCCTCCTGAAGCTCCAGGGCCTACATTAACCAGGGCCTCTGATTAATATACACATCCTGGGAAGCCACTGGGCTCCTTGACTGTGTCTGATTAAAGTGGCCTGGGGTGACCCAAATATAGCCCAAATGTGTTAAGTAAGGCCTTTTTGGTTTCAGGCAACAGATGAAATCCACCCTGTCAGTGTACACAAAAGAGGAAAACCAAGGGTAAAATGTAGCCGAGGACCTACAGAGAACCCATGGGACATCATTCTGCTCTGGCTTTGTACTCTCTCCTTCTAAGAACTGCCTCTCTCTGCTTCTCCCCTGTGCAAAATATGGCCACACCCAACACCTATGTGTTTGTGCAGTGGTCCAGCCACATGGGGACTTGCTCTCTGACTCTCTTCCAACTCTAAATACCAAGGAAGCATCTCTCATTGGCCTTATCTGGACCAGGTCACCACTGACAAATATGAGGGAAGTGCATACAGATATTAAGAAAAACCAATAGAGGCTGTGGGAGGGAGGCACCCGGGGGAGCTTTGGGCAGGCTCTCACCCATTCTCTTCTGGGTGATGAAGATTTGGGAGCGTAGAATGATAATGATGTATAAATACATTTTAGCTATTTTATAAGCTGGCCTTTCAGGTTCATTATCATTCATATTTATGGTGGGGATATGTTCTTCCAGACATTCTGCAAATAGCTCTCCTATTATTCAGGTAAAATGCCTACCAAGTTGGACTAAGGGGAGGCACCAGTGAGCCCAGGCTTGTACTTCTCATAGGAAAGGAGCGCATTACCAATGGTTTTGAATAGGTGTGAATCTTTAGGTCCAGGCATCTTTTAAATAGAGCTAATTAACTATGCTGTGCATCCGGGGGCAGGGAATGTGAATGTCTGTGTGCCGGAAGGCAGAGAGCGGTTGTAAAAACTCCCAAAGGTCATATCATCCTTCGATGTAATTGGCTTTGGCAAGTTCTACTTTTTGCTGCCACCTTCACCGTCTCCAACAAAGAGTTACACTTTCCTCTGGATGCAAACGCGTAGGCAGGACCACAGCAGAATTCACTGCCCAGTGGGGTGGAAGGGTTGTCTTCCCCAGCAGAACCCACCCAGAGCCCCGGCACTGGCGGTGTCCTTTGCATCTGCCAGAGATTTTCCACGGCTACATTGCAGATGGGGCTTGAAATTCTGGCTGGGCCAGGAGGAAGGAAGTGGCTTTACCACTCAGCCACACATCTGCTGATGAGCTCTGGGTGGGCTGGGGAACCGTGGGGAGATGACATTTAGGTATTGGAATCAAATGTTACCTCTGGTACATTTTATAACAACGAGCTAATATGTACTTCCCAACACTTTTTTGGAGGCTATGGAGGGGGTCTCAAAAGAGTAGGAGCCCTCTGATAAGATCCTAAGCACCCGCTCATAGACATGACCAGTCCAATACACACCCACATACCTGATTCCTGTGACCCCTGACCCTTGGCTCAGGTGAAATCTTCACCTGTAAAACCAAGGGGCTGGACAGGTGATCTCTGTGGGCCTTTCCCTCAACAATGCATTTCCTTGCTGTTTGTATTCTAACAAGATCTTGTTTATGTTGGAAACTGTCAGCAGATGCTAAAGCTCTCCCTGGGGGAGTGGGTACTGTGGTACCCAGACCTCCCTGGGCGGAAGCATGAGGTGGGTCCATGGTGATGTCTGGTCTCTGAGTCAGGCGCAGAAGGGAGGTTAACACCTGTGACTAAGACTTGCTCTTCAGCTGAATTTCCTCTCCTTGAGGCTGCATCTGGGTCTAATCAGCAGGGGCTCAAGGGGGACGGGGAGCAGGTGGCTCTGGGGACTCTGGGGAGGGCAAATACAAATTCGATACCACCTGGAGGTAAAGAAGAGCGAAAAACGGGGTCCTGAAAACAGCTAAAAATGAGAGACATAACAACCAAATGTAACATGTAACCCTTGATAGGATCCTGGATTAAAAACACACATAAAAGACATATTGGGGGGAACTTGAGTGACTCTATTAGAGTCTATCAGTATTAAATTTTTAAGTATAAAATTGGAGTTATTGATATATATATCAATAACTCCAATTTTATACTTAAAAATTTAATATATATATGTATATATATGTATAGAGAGAGAGAAAGAGAGAGAGAGAGGCGAGAGAGAGAGAGAGATATGAAGCAAATGTAAAATATAAAAAGTTGGTGAATGTGGGTGAAGCTTACATGGATGTTCATTGTGCTATTTATTCTTCTCCTCTGCAAGCCTGAAGTTTTAAAAAATAAAGTGTTAGAAAATTGCTCGGAAGTCAGATATGTGCTATAGAATAGGTTCTCCATTCCTGTAATGTTTCCTTTGTGTTTATCCATCCCACACATTAAGAAGAACACACTCCGATTGTAATTTAAGCTCATTTCCTCATTTGTTCTGTTCTCTCTGGAGACAGTCAGCATCTTCCTTGTAAATCTCGGGCTCAGCTGGCTGGGATGATATGGGAACCTCAAGGCTGTTCCCGGAACTCATATTTCTATGTGTCATGGGCCACTCTCCTCACCACCCCAGGGAGAGCCATTGTTGAGTTATACTGAAGGCAGCTTCTGCTAACACTTGTTGGCACTCGAGTGAGTGCTCTTTAGCTGCACCAGCTCAGCTGATTCTCAACAACAAAACTTGCTTACAAATGGCAGAGCCAGAATGAGAAGAACCCAGGACTCGTGACTCCCAAACCTTTGTCCTTGACCAGCAGCCACTAAAGACAGCAGCCACTTATCAGAGGGCTCCTACTCTTTTGAGACCCCCTCCATAGCCTCCATTCAGCTGATCTCAGCCTGGAGGTCATTGCAATTAACTGGAGAGGATATTCTAAGCAGTACTGGATCATACACCTGTTGTATGGACAGGCTTGGGTTCATTGTCTCTCTGAGCCTTGAGTGAGTTCCATCTGCGATCCATCTCCTCTCCTATTCCCACTTGGAGAGTAAACCCCTTAAATCTGAGGGATTGGCCCCAGCCCTTCCTTTCTGCCCCAAACACTGTTTGCTTGGGTTGGCCATGGTGCCTCACAGGATGCAAGCTGGGGCCATGGGTTTAGTTGAACTAGTAAAACGACTGTGCACCATTCCTCATGCGTGGCCTGTTGTGGAGGCATTTCGGGAACTCAGGTGTGGGCTCGTGTGGACCCCGGTGGAGAGTGACTTGTGCCGCTGGCAAGAATCTTCTGGGGGAGGAGAGGACAGAGGAACCAGAGGAGGAGCAGGCTTCGGCTGTATCTGTAATGTTTTATTTCTTATATTTTTGAATCAATCTCAAAGGAATTATGCTGAGCAAAAAAAAAAAAAAGGCAATTCCAAAAGGCTATGCACTGTATTATTCCATTTCTATAATCTCCTTGATATGACAGAATTACAGCAGTAGGGCAGATTAGTGGTTGCCAGGGGTCAGGGGCTGGTGGATTGCTGGTGAAGGGCACCAGGAGAGGCGCTGGTGGTGATGGGAAGAATCTGTATTCAGCCTGAATCAGCGTCAATTCCCTGCTTGCGCCATTGTACTGTAATTTAGAAAGATGTTGCTGTGGAGGAAAACGGTAAGGGTACACAAGATCTCTCTATGTTTTCTGTTACAATGTGATTTGAATCCTCAGTTATCTCAAAATAAAAAGGCTTAATTTAAAAAAAGAGGACATAAGGCAAATATGGCAAAATATTAATATCTGTTCTATATGGGTCTTGAAAATCTGCTGTATCTGTAGTTTGATTTTCATTATTTTCTGAATGTTTGAAAGATTTAGTAATAACAAAAACCCTCTGGGTTATCTAGTCAGCCTTTGAAGTGTGCACCCTGCCCAACACCTGTTCTTGGTCCCCAGGCTGGTGTGGCCGAAGCACAATCTTGAGGGGCTTTGCAAGGGATGGGAGGTGGTGCTTGGCGGTGGTGCTGGCCCAGCTGAGAACAACCCTTCTGATCTCTTACTGTCCTCCCTGAACCTGGGAAAGCACCCAACACTCCTGGAGGGCGGGACTGCCCTGTAGCTCCCGCAGGGCCCCACTGCATCCCCTTGGCATGTCAACAAAATGGGCAAAATTCTACTTTTCCACTGATTCTTGGTGACAGTTCACTTCTCAACTAAAAGCGCTATTATAAGGAAGGTGGTCTTCTCACTAGACTCTTTCACTTTGTGTATTATAAGAAAAGAGACACACATACCAGAATTTATTTATTATGTAGCTAAATCACAACTTTACAATTCATTCAAAAGAAACTAAATGAGACATGTACAATAGTTTAAATGTAAAAATAGAAAAGAATGTCCAAAATAAAAGATCAGTTCTATTGGAATAGAATCTTAGTAATCATTAAAGAGTAAAGTGTTTTCAACCCAGTGTCACCGGATGGGCTTGGCTATATACGTAGCAGGGCTATTCACATGGGTTCTGAATGACAATCAGAAGATATTCCTTATCTGTGGAAAGATATGGGCAGAATTAATGGACTCTAGAAATTAAATGTAATAAGTGAATACATCAGCTAATCTGCTTTTTCTCTTTGAAACATCACTTGGACCTTGTGTAGACCAATGATTTTCCACCCTGGTTGCATCAGAATCATCTGTCCAACTTTCACAAAATACCGTTACTTGGGGCCCAGCCCCCGAGATCCTGGTTTCACTGGTCTGGGGTGAAGTCCAGGCAGCCATCATTATTCCTGTAAAGCTCTCCACGTGATTCCAATGTGCAGCCAAAGTGAGAAAAAGCTTTACTTAGTTCATGGATAATTCTGATCATACAGGTGTGCTGCTATGGAGAATTTTATTCTAGATTAGATCTAGGAGCATGAGTCCTGTTTTATACTGGCATCTACCAACACCGGAAATGTAATTCCTTCAGGGAAAGAAGTATTTTAGTGGCTGCTGTCTTTAGGTAGGCCAGGGGAGTGTGAGCTCTCCCAAGAGGGAGCTTAAGACTATAGGCCTGTGACCCACCCCTACTTTATCCCTTGGGCAGGAGACATTTCTCCCGCTCTCCAGAAAATCGGTGTGCTAAGTTCACCTTAATGTTTTGATTACTACTAATAAATGTAAGTCGGCAAAATCCAACTTCTTCAGAGGTCAGATTCCTCACCAATGTCACGAAATGTTCAAGTGAAAAATTTCAGACTCAAACATGTCTTCATTTTTTAATTGAAGAATATTATGTGTCATATTGCATATTAAAATCTATACTCCTTGTTCTTTGAAACAAAGCCTTTTTTATATGGTAAAGTAGGAAGATGCTTTAAATATGAAATAAAATGCCAAATTACCTGGCGCCACCATGATTTCATGTTTCTTTGATCTGATTCTAAGAAAGGTGAGGTCGTTCTGAGGATCAATGTCACGGACTGTGCTCCTGGCTTTCATGGTCAGCTGATGGAGAAGACCTGCATACTGAACTGTTGTCGAGTTGTCCAAGGTTGTTCGAATCGGAATACCTGGTACAAGATTTAATTTGGGGTTAAATTTTTTTGTTTGTTTATAAAAGTAAAATGAACATTGTAGAAATATGGAAACTACTTATAATTGTTAGGAGGAAGAAAAAGTGATGGCTGGTATTACCCACTGGTAACAATTTTAGTTTATTTTCTCCCAATCTTCTTGTTTCTACATAGATTTAAAAAAAATACTTGGGTCAGCCCTGGCTGGGTGGCTCGGTTGGTTGGAGCGTTGTCCAAAAGGTTGCAGGTTGGATCCTCTGGTCAGGGTGCATATGAGAGGCAACTGATCTATGTTTCTCACATCAATGTCTCTCTCTCTCTCTCTCTCTCTCTCTCTCTCTCTTTCTCTCTCTCTTCCCCCCTCCCTCTTTCTTTCCCCCTCTCTCTAAATATAACCTTGAGTGAAGATAAAAAAAAATACTTGGGTCAAATTATAATTACAAATTTGATAATTGTTTTTGTCTTCATTTAAATGACAGCATACAGGTTGTCCTTGTTGGTGACCATGTCATCAATATTCTTTTGAATGGCTGTACCCTTTACTATTATATGAATATATCATAATCAATCCCTACTGTTGGATTATTAGGTATCGTGGCTTTGTTTTTGTAGCTAATGGTGTGATGAATGTTTTTGTGCCCAGATCTTTTGGAAGCTGTTAACTGTTTCAGTACTAGGTGAGCATATTACTAGACAAAACGAATTCCCCCAAGTGTCCTGTCTACAGAATCTGCTTTGAAATGCTCGGTCTGTGATATGATGCTAATTTTCTTCCAAGGCCAGAGTTAGAAAGGGATATCACTGCACATGCTAGACAGCACATCAAAAGGGATTTTCAAAATTTCTTTGTAACATTCAGTATTTAGAAAAACAAATTTTATATTGGAGAACACAGCAACAAAGACACTGTAGTTTTGCTGGGCATTTCATGGTTTGCACTCATTCTTGGGTTAAGCGTTATTAAATTTGGCTACTTGTGTGCTCTACTGCTCCATGATACGTGTTTAAAACAGAACCTATTAATTTAACTGGAAACGTCTAGACAGACAAATATGCAAGTATAATTCAATTCAGTTCAGATCAATCTAGCTCAATTCGGGTCACTCAGCGCTCAGTGCTTATTAAGTAACAGGTGCTGTGCTGGGTATCTGCATATACTGTATCTAATCAGAAACGACCTTCTTATAATTTTGAGGACTACCACATAGCCAGGGAATCCCAGGGATTTGAATTGTAAATGTGTCTTTAATTTAGGGGGACAGACAAAGGTGAATTAGAGATTATTGTCAGATTCCTTAGGTACCTGAATTGAGGGCAATCAATAAAAGAGGCTAGCGCGACTCTTGGTTTTCCCTCTGAGAATGTAACTTCAGAAACTCTCAAGATGAGCACTTCAAGAGTGGACCAGAATTACAAACTTGGGATTTTACTAGTTTTTCATGAAAACCTTTGAGAGCCTCAATTCTGAATTTGAAATAGATTAATTGCTTTCTCTTTTAAGAAGATGATTATCTCTAGAATAGCTCTTGCTAAACAATACCAGGACAACATTTACAGGAAAACCTACTCAACGTATCAGGTTTTATATACACTTGTTAATTTTTATATTATTATTTGTTGGCCACTTTCCCCCAGAAGTCAGTGTTGTCTTTCACACCTGATGAAACATCCCAAGGCACAAGCAGGAGAGTGGAATGTAGCAACACTCAACCTTGTAAGAGCACCTTTGAGAAACAGTGTTATTTTGCATCCTAAATAGTGACTACCTAAAGTCTGCACTGCTCAGTGTCAACACAAGAAATACAACCAGAATAAATTATTTAAAATGCAGATGACAAGATATGAATCAGATGCTCAGGTCTACTTAGTTAGTCTATTCATGATCCAAGGCGATAAATAAAACAGCTAGCCTTTCTGAATAGTAAGTGCACACTGTGGAAAGTCTTGGAGTTTTTCATATCCCCTATAGACACTTGAGAAAAATCAATCAACAAATATTTATGAAGCTCCTGCTTGGTACCATGCAAGGTAATTAAAAAATAATTTATTAGGAAGTAATTTTAGCACATGTTATGAAATTCTCCCACTTCGCCTTCTGAGAGGTAGCCACTGCTCCCCGTTTCTTTGGGATCCTTCCAGCCTATTCAGGTAGTTTTGTGTTTGTATTCTTTAACTAGAGGTCTGGTGCATAAAAATTTGTGCACTCGGGGGCAGAGGGGGGCCCTCAGCCTGGCCTGCACTGTCTTGCAGTCTAGGACCCCTCAGGGGATGTCCACCTGCTGGCTTAGGCCCGCTCCCCAGGGGACAGGGCCTAAGCTGGCAGTCAGTCAGATATCCCTCTGGCAGCCCGGGAGCCTTGGGGGATGTCCGACTAACGGCATAGGCTCGCTCCCCACGCCACTCCCTGTGCTGATCCCCTCAGGGAGCGGGCCTAAGCCATTAGTTGGACATCCTTAGGGCTGCTGCAGAGGCGGGAAAGGCTCCTGCCACCACCACTGCACTGGCCAGCCATGAGCCTGCTTCTGGCCGAGCGGTGCTCCCCCTGTGGAAGCACACTGACCACCAGGAAGCAACTCCTGCGTTGAGTGTCTGCCCCCTGGTGGTCAGTGTGCATCATAGTGACCGGTCATTCTGCCATTTGGTTAATTTGCATATTAGCCTTTTATTATATAGGATTGTATCATTCTATATTCTGCACTTAAAATTTTTTCATCTAATGCACTTTGGAAACGGTTCCATTCAGTATGCATAAGGCTCACTTATTCATGTTAATGACTATGTAATATGACTGTCAAATGGATGCTTTGTAATATATATACCTGGTATCTAATACATCCTCCTGACAGGCATCTAGGCTGTTCCCAATCTTTGGCTTCTATAAACAAGGCTACGGAGTATGTCTTTGTGCATGCCATTTCACATTTGCATATATGTGTAGTATAAATTCCTAAATGACACTACTTTAAAATGATTCTGTCTGATCCCAGTAAGCTGGTACTCTTCCGCTGTACATTTATAAAAGGAGTTGGCTGAAAGGCTGATAAAATCTAATGAAATTCCAAGGATAGATTGTTAGAAATGTCAAGAACATTTCAAATTAAGACCCTATAGAAATCAGGCTTATATCCATAAGAATATATGACAGATGTGACAGATATACATACATACAGGGTGTCCCAAAAGAATGTATACACACTTTAACAGCAGATAGCTCAATTTTGAAAATGAAGTGTATTTTAATAAACACTGTCTTTATAATTGTTGAAAGTGTGTGTATACATTTTTGGGGACAGCCTATATACACACAGGCATATTCATTAGTATCTAATTCAATGACCAGTGCTGTAAGCTTATAAATAATGAATGGTTTTATAAATGGGAAATCAATGTTACCAAAGAATCTTCTCTAACAAAAACCTATACTATTCAGCATTGGACTAAAATGGTAAGTCTACTTTATTTTCATGAATAAGAAGTATATGTTTCCATAACAGTGAAACCAAAAAACTATTTAATTTGGCATATGAAAAGATCTCAGTGCATAAACATGGTAGAGGGCCTACATAACCACCTGAAAGTTAAAATGATTTGCCTAGAGTTAGTGGACTAACATCATTAGCAGAAAATAAGACCACAAAACACCATCTTAGTTAAATATTTTCAGAATCAAATTTCATGGGACTTCTGTAAGCTACAAAACTGCACTATAATAAATGACACTTTCATCTAAAATTGAGTAGGCTGTTGAAATGGAGTATTTTATTACATTCTGGTCATACAACTTATACCACATGCTATTAATAAAGATCCTTGCTATGTACTCTGTTATTAATAATATGACCATAAAAATAAGCCCCTATTTATATTTTTGGGTAAAAGTTTAATTTGGATTTCAGAAAAGTGCCCTGAATCCTAACACAACCTTATCATAATAGAGGTTAATTAGAAGAAGTTAATGGGTATTAAAAATAATATTTTGTTGTCTGGATGAAAAAAGTGTTGAGAAACCCCAGAAAAATAACGTAAAAATCACTTTTAATTCCATCACTCAGAGATAATCACCATATCTCTGCCTTTTCTTCCATATTTATTTTAAGTGTGTATATGTGCCTGACTATATTTTTTATTAGAAAATGCTGGGTACTGCTATGTTCTCTGATATTTTCATCCACTATTGTGAGTAGTTTCCCATGACTGAAAATTCTTCAACATTTTAAGAAATACTTCATCAAGTAAATATTACATAATTAATTTAAAAATTTCCCTACTGTTGGGAGAGATCATTGATTTTCAACCTTTTTCATCTCATGGCACATATAAACTAATTACAAAAATTCTGCGGCACACCAAAAAATACATTTTTTGCCAATATGACAAAAAATAGGTCTAATTTTGATTCATTCACACCAGATGGCTATTATTGTGTTGGCTGTTGTCATTTCTTTATGACAACCTAAGGGAAAAGAGCAGGTATTGCACGTTTTAAAAATTCTGAGGCACATAAGTTGAAAATTGCTGGAATAGATTTATTTATTGGTATTCTATATTAGGCCTCACTGATTATCCTTTGGACTTAATCTTTCCCTCATCACTTCTTAGGACAAATTCCTAGGAGTGGAATTACAGATCAAAGGGTAGAACATTGTTCAGACATTTGATGCATATTGCCAGGATTGCGTACTTTAGACTAAGATCTTCCAAAGTAACACATAGGTGAGTTGACCTGGATGTCACAGGTGAATGCACCTGTATTGAGCTGAATAGTGTCTCCCCTCACCCCTGCCCCCCTCAATTCAGGTATACCCTAAACCTCAGAATGTGACCTTATTTGGAAATAGGGTATTTTTAGATGTGTTTAGTTAAGATAAGGTCACACTGGATTAAGGTGGAGCCTAATCCAATACTAGTGTCCTTCTAAGAAGAGAAAAAGAGACATGGAGAGGATGAGGGAGGCAAAGAATGGAGGGATGAGTCTACAAGCCAAGGAATGCCAAGGATTGCTGGGAACCACCAGAAGCTGGGAGACAGGCAAGGAAGGATGCTCTTGTAGAGCCTTCAAAGACAGCTTGGCCCTGCTGACACCTTCATTTCAACTTCTAGCCTTCAAAACTAAGAGAGAATAACTGTCTGGTTTTTTAAGCCACTAGGTGTGTGGTACTTTGTTATGGCAGCCAAAGGAAAGGAATATAGTACCTCTGTGGAGTGACGAAGATTAACCCATCTGAGGGGGTGTGGCAGAGTTTGTGTAAATGCATGGACCTAAAATCAGTTCAACCAGAACCATGCACTAGGGTTGGATTGCTTCCTGGAAATATTAGGCATAAATCTGGACTTACCTGTAGGGCTGATCTTGAATCCACTCCCTCCTGATCACTCTAGTTGAGTGTATTTATTATATTTATTTGATGTTATGTTTAACTTTATTTTGTGAAACACATCATATGTTTTATTGGTACAAATGAATTAAAAATCCCTGCATAATCAGAACTATTTATTTATAATTCTATTAAGTGTTGGGTATTGTGGCAGGCACTTGACAGTTATTACCTCACTTATCACAACCATCAGTAAAGTGGGTGATTTTCCATTTTTAATAATAAGGGATTGAAGGTCAGAGTTTAAACAGACTTTCAGTTGTTTGAGTTTTAAAGCCATCAATAAATATTGATGGATTTGCTCCAAAACAATGATTAGTGTTGAGATTCTGTTGCCAAGCACTGAGTTAGCAATGTGCCAATCCCATGGTTGCACCATGAATTATATAAAGTAACTACTCTTATTTCAACTAATACTCTGGGATTTGTAGCACCTCTTGCCCTTACAAATGCCTGAATTAGCAATGAAGTGAGCAAAAGCCTTTAAGAGGTAACACCATAGCTGAGCCAGAGGCAGGCAATGTGCTAGAGAAATGCTCTGTGGATTAACAGGGACTGTGGGGTGAGAGCCAGTTTCTGGGATAAGTCTACAGATTTCATAGGTGGAAACGTAGTAGCCCTTCTTATACTATAACCACAACGACTATACTAGAAATTACAACTAATTCTCAAAGATTTTATTAAATGTGGTAAAGGAGCAATTTCATTTAAAATGAAGACTGAAACACTGTACCCTCTATGATGTTAAAACAGAAACAAACTGCCACTAATCTTCTCCCTATCTTCAATATAGAAGTTTTATTGGTACGCCTGAAATGTTAAAAGACACTTAACAAAGCTTTCACAATTAGACAAGGCAATAGTGTCTCTTAGCAATATGCAGACATTTTTAGACATGTCTGCTTCATATTTATATCCCTAGTTCTTAGCAGAGTGGTTGGCATGTGATAAATAGATGTTTTATAAGTAAATGTTATAGCTAAAATATACAAAATGTGCTTTTGATTTCCAAATTCTAAGATGCTTGTCTTAGGTGTGGCACAACCAACAGGGGCTTGGTTGGCTTCTGCAAGTCAAGAAGGAAGCTCGTGATGTCTTTACCTTCTGCATTTACAACCATCGTTCCAATCACCCCTTTGTGACTCTGTATCCTCTTTAGGGTTTCCTCCACCTCTGCCTGGAAGAGATCAGGACAGAAATTAACCAAAAGATTCTTTGTGGTGACCCCCATCCTAAAGAGAATAATATTTGGAAAGATCGCTCCCACCTCTCTCTTTAACTTAAGGTATTACATACTAATCTCAGACTTTTGGAAGAGAGCTTTGAAATTGTCAAGTCCCATATACAGGCCTACATAGGACTCCCGGCAGACAACCTTGACAAATCTCTTGGCTTGAACTCTTCTAGAGTCAGAAAGCTTACTGCCTCACAAGAGCTCACTCCATGTTTATCTATTTACTGGCAAAGCATTCTTTATATTGGACAGAAATCTGCTCCTGACCATCTTTCACTCATTGGTCTTTCCATATTTGTATAAAAAAGTCCCTTTCTACCTTATAGTATTTTAATATTTATAGAGCTATATCATTGCCATCCTCTGTCTAAAAGTATCCCTTAATGAAAAATCTTGTTTTCAGTGCTAAATGTGACGTATTTGGGAGTTCAGATGATTAAATTGAGGCTATTCTGTAAAAACATATTCCAAGATTCCAAGAATCTCTCGGTAACTATGGCCTGGTTCTCAGTGCAAGCTGAATGTTCAACCATGAATGATTACATTGGAACCCCATTATTGGGTTTAAACTCAGGACTCTGAATGAATTTTATGCATAAACTATATTGTAGTGGTTTTCTTGCCTTCTACAAATGCTCAAACCGAGAATGATCTTTTCCAAACCTGCATCTTGTTCATAACTGAGTAATCACTGGATATTCTGAATTTAAACATCATTCTGCAGTCTCTTGATGAGGTTTTGTGATATTTTTTTCCCTCCCAACATTGTACAAGTGAACATTATGTTACTTAGGCAAGACAGTTTTCTTTTGCACCTAATGTGGGTGGGAAAACTTATTTCCTCTTTTGTTACCACTCTACAGGTGTTTTCCGAATTTCAGTCATTTATGGACTAGATTCTCAATTTTTGACATTAGGGATACCATCTATATTACTTACCTAGCACTTCTTTAAAATTATCTTACTGCTAAAAGCTTGAATGAATTTTCAAAGGAAACTATACATCACTACCAAATGGAAATCTGGTCATAAACAGAAATAACCAAGAAAGAAAGGGGGCAAATATTATTATATTCTACCCTAATGAAACCTATGAGCCTGAGGTCTATTCTTTAGTGAAAATTTGAAATTGTGAAAGGATAGCGGCCTAACGACCTAATATTGTCAGAAACTTTCTCCTGGATATGGTCTAAAGGCTGAAAAGAAAATTAAATGAAAAAGGAATAACTTTCTCAGATGTGATTTACTCTGTTGTTTGGTGTTTCTGAGCCATCTCACTTAGCAACAATGTTTGCATCTCACTTTGGGAAACACTGCATTTGAAGCTAACAGCTGTAGAGGGGATCAATAATTTATTACATTTTTTGCATCTCTAAGACAACGTCCACAGCCCCTTAGATCACTGTCCTCATTTTCCTTTTCTCTTTTACTTCTCTCCCCAACCCCTTTCTCTTTGCTTTCTCCAGACTTTCAGATTTTCTTTCTTTTCCCAGTTTTCTACTTTCGTGATTTCTGAGCCCTCCCGCTACAATCTCTTGATCCTCACCCCCCTTTCATTCCTCTCAAAACTCTGCTGTCACCTTGCTCTTCCTTCAAACTTTCCAATTCCCTCCTTCCCCCTCCCCTTCTCTCACTCTCTTCCTATTTATTTTCTCTCCTCCCTTTTCACCTTCTTTCTTTCTTTTTATTTAATTTTCTCCTCTTTCAATATCTCCTTCTCCCCTCTCTCCATTGCCTTGCGCTTCCTGTCCTCTTTCTTCCCTGTCAGGATGATTTTTCTCTCCATCTCGCTCCTTTTCACACTTTCCTCGCAGAGGAGATCTCTCATCCCACACAGGATCTTTCATCCCCTCAGTATTTTCTCTTTCTCGATATCTCCCCTCACCAAGTATCACCTCCAGAAATCCCCCCCCGCCTCAGATATCTATGCTCCAAGATATCTTTCCCGCCTCCATGGTCACCCTCGGGTCTCCCAGTTGCCCTTCCAAGAAGCTTCTGGACACCAGTCCTTCGCAACGGCCCCGGCCCGGCCTGGATGGACCTCGGGATCCGGGCGGCGAAGACCCACTCGGGTCGGCGCCCTTAGAGCGCCGGTTCGCAAACGGAGACCCCAGATTTACCATCGCACTGGCGGCGAAACTCTGGGCTCAGTCCCTCAGTCCGGCGCTCCCTCCGCCTGGGCTGTCAACAACGCTTCCAGCCGTTGCTAGGAGACGGGGGAGGAAGTGACCTCCGGGAAGCGCCGGTGCCCACGCCTGCGTGCGCGAGGGTGGGGCAGCAGCCGGAGGTGGCTTTTCCGCCCGGAACTGGCTGGCTCCTCCCGGCCGCCGTAGGCGGAGTTTGGAGCTCGTGGCCTGGAGCGCTCACCCGCATTTCACCGACGCCCACGGGGCGACGAGGGCGAGGAGCCGCTTGGAGCCTTGGAGCGGGGCATAGGCCGGCTCCGGATCATTCGTTCATCCATTCATTCATTTATTCGTTCGCTCCTTGAGGTATGCATTAATGTCACAGCCACTTCCTCAGTCAAGACCACTGACCACGTGCTAAGGCCAGGCTGCCCTCAGGGCCCTGGGTACATTCTATCGGGAGGCAGACAAAATGCAACAACAGAAACTATGCTTTCCAATGGGATACCTGCTCTGGAGCGTGCACCGGAGGGGCCCTCTGACGCGGGGTTGGGCCGCTTTAGACACTTGGGAAGAGACTAGCTGCCTCCGGACATTCTGGGTACTTCCTTGTGCAGCGCCGGTGACGTTTGTTCCCTTGCCCTGCACGGATAGGTTTTAAAACCATATTTTTGTTCAAGAAGAAATGTATCTCAGCATCGAATAGTACAATCGTAGGTACGTTTGGCAAGCACCATCTTCCATCTGGGTTCTCCTCTAGTTGTAGCACTGCTTTTCACTCCGTTGAGTTGCTGCTTACCAGTATTCTTGTTTAATCTTAGGATCTTTCTTTTGTGGCCATTATTTGTCAGCAGTTCTGAGTCGCTGAAAAATTGCAGGTGGCAGTGGTGGAACTTCTACAAATTGCCATAGAACAGAGCATTGTACTGGATATTTAAGGAACTGATAGGGGAGACAAGTTAAAGATCAATTAGGAGTAGTCAGAAGCCACGTGACTTGACCTTTTGAAAGGCATTGATAATATCTTTGTAGCCCGGGAGGCAGGAACCAACTATTGTGTGAAGTACAGCAGGAAAATGTTTTGACTGGAGTCATAAAATCCTGAGGTTTGAGA
Organism: Myotis brandtii; assembly: GCF_000412655.1. Lineage (NCBI taxonomy): Eukaryota > Metazoa > Chordata > Mammalia > Chiroptera > Vespertilionidae > Myotis > Myotis brandtii. The sequence goes on from NW_005356042.1 coordinate 11,079,378, forward strand.
AGGCAAACACTGATTATAGATACAAGTTGTAGGTTAGAAATGCATCCCCAAAGGGTCCAGGCTCTGACTATCTGTAACACTGATTCAGTCTGGGGTCTCATTTTCTGAAAGCTGTCTCCAACCAAACAAGGTGTCCTTATTGCTAGGAATGTCATCTAGAATATGAATGGGCCCTTGTCAGAGATGTTCTGAAAGAGTTGTGAGCTTTTTGGTAATTTTGGATGAGAAGGTCTATTTGAACTCGGAGCCTTTCCTTTTATGGCATTAAGTTATAGACAGAAACACCCTGAGAAGCTCTAGTTCTGTTTCATTTTTTCCCCCACAGAGGAGGAGATTCTGGTCACTGTCATCCTCTTTTTTTTTTTCTCCAAGAAACTCATGATTCTCAAAAATCCAGGTCACAATAGCTAACTAGGGTCCTTTTCACTCCACACCTAGAAGTCCAACCAAGATGATTTGGAATGGGCAGCAAGGATTGTGGGGGAGGAGTCCAGTGTGTGTGTGTGTGTACACAGATCTGGTTCTTGACTGATTGCCTATACCAGTGATGGCGAACCTTTTGAGCTCGGCGTGTCAGCATTTTGAAAAACCCTAACTTATCTCTGGTGCCGTGTCACATATAGAAATTTTTTGATATTTGCAACCATAGTAAAACAAAGATTTATATTTTTGATATTTATTTTATATATTTAAATGCCATTTAACAAAAAAAAAATCAACCAAAAGAATGAGTTCGTGTGTCACCTCTGACACATGTGTCATAGATTCGCCATCACTGGCCTGTACGACCTTTTTTTTTGGTTAATCCTCACCTGAGGATATTTTTTTCCATTGATTTTTAGAGAGAGTGGAAGGGAGGGAGGGGGATAGAGAGAGAGAGACACATCGATGTGAGAGAAACTCATCAATTAATTGCCTCTTGCATGTGCCCCAACCAGGCCAGGATTGAACCTGCAACCCAGGTATGTGCCTTTTAATGGGAATCAAACCCAAGACCCTTCGGTGTGCAGGCTGACTCTCTAACCATTTAGCAACACCAGCCAGGGCTATATCTACAATTTTAAGTACTAAAAGTATAGATATTTACAGTGTTGCCTGTATAATGACTGATTTTTGCATTCTCTGGGTGTTCCTGATCAAGGAGACCCCTACTTGATTGTGTAGCCATCTGTTTTGCTTATAAAAATCAGTGGTAGTGCACCATTTCTGTTATGTCAATCAGCTTTAATGAAGGAACCTGACTTCCTATGCATGAAGTGTGAATCCCTTCATTTCTGGAGTCAGGGTGTCAAACTCGTTCGATAGCTGACAGCTGTGATTAGAGCAGAGAAAGACTCCAGCATGAAAGGCCCTGACAGGAGTGCCCAACTGCTGAAAAAGTAATAAGAAGTAGCCACACTGACTTCTAACCAACAGTCAAGTTTGAGTCACTGTGCACAGGAAATCAATGAGGAGAATATGAGCCATTTTCTCCTTATTGATTTTTACTTCTAATTATTCCTGGGAGGTAGCTTCGTTTAATTTTTATGCCTTTTTGGGACTATAATGAATATCCTGAGCTGTGCTATATAAAGTATCCTGGCAGTGTCTGACATATTCCCTACCCCATTCTTAACACATGTGAATTATCCCATTCCCGTCTCCTTTTCCCACCTTTTTTTTGGGCCCATGGTAAGTGTTCAATACCTTTGAATTTAAGTGAAATTACTAATGAGTAATACTTTTGGAAAGTACTCTGAAATAACCCCCAAATTTGTGGTACATACAGAGACAAAGTCCACAATTCTTCACATAATTTTGTCAAAATAAGATTATTTTCTTCTGAGGTCTCTCTCTGATAATTTGCTACTGCTCTCTGCTTAGCCTAAAGAAATTTAGGTAACTTGATAATCTTGAGTTTTCTCTTGGAATTTTCTACACCACCCCATATGCCTTTGGCATTCTTTCCTAGTTGGCAGATACTATAAACTGGGCAATGGAATATATTTTGTGTCCATTCTCTTAGAAGGTAAGGCATTATTTCTCAACTTAAACAGGACATCTCTTAGTGCTCTTCTGGTTTCACTCCAGAAAGTATAGATTCTTTGAAAATGTCCCTTTATAATAGTGAGGCAGAATTAGATGATGTCCGTGATATCAGTAAGTATTTCACATAATTGACCCGATGCCATAGAATTACAGAGTATAGATTTAGGGATTCAGAAGAGCAAACATTTTCTACTTCTTATAATGGCAAAGACACCTTCAAGGGTAATTCTTTCTAGAACTCAAGTATAATGTAAGCATAAGGCATAAGGCATCCTCTCTTTCCTAGATCACAGAATTTGGAATTACATGCAGCTAGGGGTGATGTTTCTAGGTGTGTTTCTTTGAGCAACATAAATTATCAGGGTTTTTGCTTATTTATAAAATAGCAAAGATAATGTCTACTTTAAAGGGTTTATGTGAGGTTTATCCGATATAATATGGGTAGACTGCCTGGTTTGTACCAGGTGCCCAGTATGGATCATTTAACCACATTTCTTTCTTATGTCCTTTCTTTAGTTCATCCTTCCTTCTCCCCTTCCTCCCTCATCATCCTTCTATTTCTCTAGCCTTTTCCTTTCTATTTCTCTCCCGTTTCTTTCCTGTCTCCCTTCTAACTACCTTCTCTTCAACCTCATTTTCCTTCATGCCCTCCCTAGGAAAAATACCCAGAATTCGTATTGTTGATTTTCTCATTGAAGAACGTCTTTCCCTTTCTTCTCTCATTCCTTTGGTCCTGTTATTCACTTAGAATTTTCACCTAATGTAACTCATCTCCCTCTAATCTCTTTTTTTCACAAGTCCAATTTTTAAACTTCTAGCTCCACAAGCAATTCCCATCTCAGTGCCTTGCATTAAATAGATATTCTCAGTATCTGAGCATTGGGGGCAAACCGTAAATATTTCTTCATCTATCAATTTTGTTCAGAGAAGGAAGGGCTGATGGGTGCAGTAAATCCCATGCACTTGATGTACCCCTTCTTTTTTTCTGATAATCTAGTCCGAAGGTCCTTGATGTATTTTTTCAAGCTTTTTGATCTATTTAGTTTTACTGGTATGTATAATACACACAAAATTTAGGTGCAGAAAACAAATGTAGGTCAGTGAGTTACTAACAAAAGTAGGTGTATGAAACAGAATACACAGTTAGTGAGTTACAACAAAGTGAACTCCTATGTAACCCCCAGCCAGTTCAAGAAATAGAACACTGCCCACATTCTAGAAGATTCCACATGGCAGTTGCCAATCATTACTCTCACACTGTGTGGCTTGAAAAGCCAAAAATTTTATCTATCTATCTATCTATCTATTTCTCTTTATTGAATTTGTTGGGGTGATACTGGTTAACAAAATTATACAGGTTTCAGGTGCACAATTCCATAACACGTCATCTATACACTGTATTGTGTGTTCACCACCCCAAGTTAAGTCTCTGTCCATCACCATTTATCCCCACTATTCCCTTTCCACAGCTCCCTCCTCCCCTCCACCAGCAATCACCACACTGTTGTAAAAATATTCATTATCTGGCCCTTTACTGAAAGAATTTGCTGATGCCCATAATAGACTGTTCCTCTTCTCTTTCATCTTCAAAATATGTTTAATGGTTGAAAGAAAGAAATATAACATTGTTCTGGGTTTTTAAAATATGCAAATGTAACATGTAAAGTAACTACAACATAGAGGAGAGAGGGTAAAGAGACCTATATGAGGGTAAGCATTTTACATTCCACTTGAAATTCAAGTACTGATTCTAAATAGACTGTGAAAAATAAGGTATGTAATCCCTAGAGTAACCAATAAGAAACTATACAGATAGAGTAAAACAACAAATAGAAAAATTAAAATGGCATACTAAAAATTGTTCAAATAATATAAAAGGGAAAACAGTGAAATGGAAAGCAAATGGAAAAACCTGAAAACAAGTAATATAAATTAAATCTTGGTACATCATTTATTACATTAAATGCAAGTAGTCTAAGCACACTTATAAAAGACAGAGATTATTAGCATTAATTTAAAAAATGATCAGTGGTTTCTGTATCTGGAAAGATGAAGTAGATGCACTTTTACCTAATCCTCTCACTATGTGTAACTGAAAATATGGAAATTATCCGAACCCAACAAGACTGAGAGAATCAGTCTGATTGCCTAGGGAGCTTTGGACCCAAAGAATGACATGATTGTAAGTTACCTGGGTTTTCTTTTTGCTTCATATATTCAAGTCTTGGAGATGAAGAATCTGGTAACCCAGAAATGTTGACAGGCACAGAAATTTTAAAAAGCCCCAACAAAAGCCTAGTCTCTAGCCAAAAGACCAGGAAAGGGATAGCCAACAAGATAGAAACTTAGAAAATAACCACTCTTCTCCAGCCAAATGCCACAGAGGCCAAGTGGGGAGTATAGACTTCCACTCTCACCCTACTAACTCCTCCCATCCCCCACCAGGATATGGTCAGAGAAGGCTGAGTAGGGAGTCAGTACTTTCATCCTGCTGCATGTTATAGTTACGTTCCCCACTTCCTTCAGCAGTTTTAGTGAAGTCCAGGTGGGGAGCCTGGATTGCCACCCCCAGTCTAGCATATAAATAGTTATATTAAATATCAACAGCCCAAATACACCAATGAAAAGACAGAGATCATCATAGTGGATGAAAAAACCTGACCTAAGTATATGCAGTGTATAAATTACTGTCTTCAAATACAATATCACATGCATGTAGAAAATAAAAGGATGGAAAAAGGTATATCATGTAAACAATCTAAAGAAAGAAAGAGTGGTTACATTAGTATCAGATAAATAGACTCCAGATCAAAGAAGATTACTAGATATTGAGAAGAACATTATATAATTACTAGAGGCCCGGTGCATGAAAATTCATGCACTGGAGGGGGTGTCCCTTAGCCCGGCCTGACCCCTCTCATAGTCCAGGAGCCCTCAGGGGCAGGAGGCGACCCAGCGATCAGGGGAAGGCAACGCCCCCATCACACGTCTGCTGCTGCCACTGCCGGCAGCACAAGCCTCTGCCAACCCTGGTTACCTGAGCCTTGGGCCAGCCCAGGGCATCTGGGGTTCTGAGGGGACTAGGGGACTCTGGAGGCAGGCACGCTGGCGGAGCTGAGGGGAATGGGTGCCGCTATCTTGTGGCTGTGGGTGCTGCCATCTTTGAGGGTGTGGCAGTCAATTAGCATATTCCCTCCTTATTGGCTGTAGGCGCTGCCATCTTTGAGGGCGTGGCAGTCAATTAGCATATTCCTTCATTGGCTGTGGGAGCCGCTATCTTTGCGACAATGTGAGGGTCATTTAGCATATTTCCTCTTTATTAGATAGGATAAAATGGTCACTCCACCAAGAAGACATGGCAAACCTAAAAATGTATGCATTGAAGAACAAAGCAACAAATTGTGTAAAGCAAAAAGTGATGGAATTGAAAGAAGTAAATATAATCTCAATGATAGCTGAAAATATCAATGGCCCTTTCTCACCAACTGATAGAAGGATCCGACAAAATCATCAGAGATAGAGAACTCAGCATCATCAACTAACATAATCTAGTTGACATAGAACACTCCAACCAACATCAGCAGAATTCATATTCTTTTCAAGTGCCTATAGAGCATATACTAAGAGAGACCACATCCTGAAGACAAACCTTAATAAGTTTAAAAGAGTTGAAATCATACAGAGTATGTTCTCCAGTTATAGTGGAGTCAGGCTAGAAATCAATAACAAAAACATAACAGGAAAATCTCCAAACACTTGGAAAATTAACAAGACATTTCTAATGAGTCACAGAGGAAACTTTAAGGGAAATAAAAACAATTACACTGAACTGAATGAGAATAAAAATATAGCATATCAGAAGTGTGAGATACAATTAAAACAATGATGAGAGAAATTATAACACTAGGTACTTACACTAGAAAAGATGAAACATCTTAACAATGTGAGCTTTCACATAAAGAACTTAGAAAAAGAAGAGCAAAATAAACCCAAAGTAATTTCATAAAGTAATACAATTTAATAAAGATAAGAGCAGAAATAAAAAATTAAAACAGAAAAATAACAGAAAGAATATTTTCAAGGGTTAGGCAAAGTGTTCTTAGATTTAGCAATGAAGCACAACACACACACACACAAAATGATAAATTAGACTTCATCAAAGTTAAAAACTTTGCTCTGTGAAGACCATGTTAAGAAAATGAAAGGCAAACTATAGACTGAGAGCAAATATTTGCACACCATGTATGATAAATGATATTTAAGTACATTATTTAAATATCCTCTAAATAATAAAATAATTAAAGAATTCTCAAAACTCAACAGTAAAAAGACAAATGATGCAGTTAGAAAGTGGGCAAAAGACCTTTCCACTGAAGTGGATACACAGATGGCTCTACACAGCTATCAGAATGGCTAAAATAAAAGCAATGACACCACCAAATGCTGGTAAGGATGTGGAGAAACTGGATCACCCATACATCGCAGTTCCATTTTGTGTGGTTTTCTTTGTATTTATCCTGCTAGGGATTCGTTGTACCTCTTAAAATTGGGGCTTGGTATCTTTTGTCAATTTTGTAACATTCTCATCTTTTGTTTTGCCAGTTTCCAGTATTTAAAAAAGAAACTTTTTTAATGCATAAATAAAGACTTTCTTTAAAGGAATTGGCTGAAAAATGTTTACTTGTTTTACTCTGAATGTAGATTCCCATCTACACAATTATAAGTGTGAAAATAGACAAAACAATACAGCTATATGAATTGTTTCCCCTTTATTGCACCTTAATGATTTCTAACTGATTCTTAGTCTCAGGATCTACTTACTAGTTGTCATTTAATATACGTTAGAATAATTTTGCTATAAGTTTTATTCCCTAATTAAACTTCTGCCAGGATCTAAGCAGTGTAATATCATCTAAATAATAAAATGATTAATAATAAATCCAGACCTTTAACAACTAAAGACAACAGCTATTAGATGAGAACAGTTTGTGGCCCTTCTATTAACACTTAATAATACCTCGGTGTTTGTTAGTCGGGCATAGTTTGAACGCCTTTGATGTTCCCTGTCTCATTTGCTTTCACATTTACTCCTTGAGCTTGGCAGACTTAGTTCCATTTTGCAGATGTAGCCTTTGAGGCAAAGAAGTCCAATGACAAAATAAGGTCCCAGAGTGGTAAATCTCATTTCATTCCAGTCTGGAACTTCTAGGATGGCTCTGACTCTGTATTTGAGTGCCTATTGTATACTCTTCAAGTTATGTAGATGGCCCTATGCTCTTCCAGTTCCAAAAGATTATAGTTCTTCCATGGACACAATAGAAACAAAGTTGAACTCCTTTGTCTTCCTTCTGTGCTAGTATGCCAACTGCATACCAGAGAGAAGAGCACTTTGTACCTGCTTGGAAAGAGGAAGCGGTCTCATCTCCCTGCCAGTTGACTGCTGCTTCTAATAGCACACAGCCATCCGAGAAAGATCCCTTCTCTAAATATTCTGGTTGACCACTTCTCTTGCAGCTGACTCAGGAGTTGAGATGAGTTGTCTGTGGATCCTAGAATGAGTCTGGAGATGCTGAAGAGGTTGCCAAGCAGAATTTGCCATAAGCCTTGACTAGCAAGAAGCAGCTTTCCTTGTAGAATCGTGGGCCTCCCTTCTGACCAGTTTAGGGATTAAGAGAACAAGGTAAGTGGGGAAGCAAAATGGGAGTAATGAGGCACATGTTTGGAAGGCAAAGAAGTGGAGACAATGTATGGAACTTCAGAGTCCTTCCCAAGGTAAGTTGTACTTATAGAGGGCAAGCATGCCTTCAGTAATACTGATGGAGTGTTTGAGCCAGAACCATGGAGATGTAGGGATTATGAATAAGAAAGAAATATGTCCTGCTCTCATGGCACCTGGGGGGGGCAATGGTTAATAAACAAGTAATTACAAAACTACATCAGGGTTTCTTATGTGAGAAATAGAGGTTGCAATTGGAGCACATAGGAGGTCACCTTGACCCAGTGTCAGGGGGTCCTGGAAAGGTTTCTGGAGTTAGTGATACCTTAGCTGAGTCATAAAGGAGAATATGACACTCGTTAGGTGAATAAGTGTGGAGGTGGAATAGAGGGAAAGCATGTACAAAAAAAATGAAGCCATTCAAAGAACTAACATTATTACAGTTTGGTATGACTTTACCTATGGCTTTAGCATACAAACTGGGCAAAAGATTTCTCTAGGCAAAACCTAGTATTTCCTTTGGTAAACTGGGTCCAAATACATTACCTAAAATTTAGAGAATTGGCATGAATGAGCTACTGTTCTCTCCCCCACCCCCAACTTTAACAGTGTGCTCAGGTAGGAACCATGGCTTCAAAGTGCAGGTTAACTCAGATTTCTATATTTAATGCCTTGCCAGGCAAAATGCCAGTGAGTTCCAGGTCACTGAGGCCGACAGCTCCCTCCTGTGGAAATAAAGATGAGCGCTCCTCATGGGCCTTACTGGTCCCAACCGTATTAAACGCATTGTTGCCATTCCCCTGTAAGGTTGCAGTCACCTGGAGTCAGCAAAGTCTGCTGGAATTCTGAGACCCGGTAACACAAGGAGTGCTAGTTCTTATGCCTCCAAAGCAGTTTCCTGCTTGAGAAAAATTAATGGGAGATAGAATGAGAACTACAAAAAAAAGGGGGGGGGATGTTTTGCTATTGCTCTTTCAACCCCACCCCCTGAACATTGATTCAGCTTTGGCCAGTGGAGGGGAATTCGTAAGTGGATGTGGTGTAAGCCATTTTAACAAAAGAAAGTTAATTTCTTCTCCACTCCTCTAAAAATAAATGTTGGACAGTAGCTCTGGAATATGACTTTGAAGTGTTACCTGATGTCCAGTCAGCTTAGGCACTCATGTGCTTAGTTTGGATCAAGGCAGAACAAGGAGGTGTGTGTCTGGGTTGGGGCGACAGCCATGGCTCAGGTCATCATGCCCCAGGGCCTGGATACTCCTGCACACACACTAGTACCACCTGCCCTTCCAGGAGGAGAATTGGAATCCTCTGCCCAATTGCACTGTGAGTTTGAGAATATTCAATTTCATTTAGCTATTTAAAAATGTCAATATTTAAGAAGGTGCTATATGATATGGATAGAGTTAAAATGCTTTGAATGACATAACATGTTGAAACTCAGGGGTTACCTTTCTCTTCTAAATAGGAAGAATGGCATGTTGGGGGGGAATGAACCTGTGTTACTTTTTAGAGTCCTCTAGGTGGTGCTGCTGCGTTAGCTATGGGCTAGAAAGTGTTAGCACTTAACCATCAAACCAAATATTTAACTTATTAAACGTCTATACTTATGGTTAATTGCTAGTGTGATACCGTTGATAATTTATGCTATCACATTTACAGATATTCTCCTAAGACTGAGCCTATACACACAAATTACACAACAGTAATTTTGAGAGTTGGAATACATGTACTTCTCTGGTTATTATTTAATAAAATGAAAGTTTTCAAGTGTGGCCTAATTCTTCCACACATTAAAACTGGCTGTAGGATCAGCTTGTCTTTACCTGATTAGTGTTGGTCAGTGCAGGACAGTGCCTTATCCATAGTAGATGCTAAATTAATGTTTATCGAAAGAATTGATTCTATTGTTTTTTTCCTTTTCACGACTGGAGATTTCACTAACTGGATTAAGCTTTTTAAAATCCAGGTCAGACATTGCCCCTTATCTTTGCTAATAAAAGGATTGGGAGGCCATTTTTCCTTTATTTCTGAAAATGGCCTGAGGTTTATATATATAAAAAAATCACTTATTTTAAAAGTAAATTGGTTTTCAGGTTGATTCCATTTGAAATGCAGGAATGGTATGAAAAATTGTGTTTGATAATTGCTCAAATCTTAATCAAGATTTCATTAAAATCAATATTTGATTTGCTGCTCAACTTAATTAAATTAAGCCATAGAGAAATGAGTAATAAATGAATTTGAAAATCAATCACGGGATAAGGTGTGTTTCTCTTAATTAGTTTAACATATGAAATGTTGGGTTAAGGAATTACTGACCCCAAAAGGAACAACAATAAAAAAAATCACCACTCCTATTTACGTGATACGAACAACCAATACCAACGAGCACATACTCTGTGCCAGCCACTGTGCTAAACACTGTCTCTGAAGTCCCTTCATTTATTTCAACACAGAACCCTACGAGGTCTGTCTGTGTCCTGGAGGGATGATTCAGGCCTGGCTTCGAGCCAGCATGGATGTCCCAGGTCGATCAGCCAATAAATGGCCGAGATAGATTTTTAACACAATGATCAAGCTTTTCCCACTACTGTAAACTGTTCACAAATAGGAAAAAAAAGAATACTTTGATTATGATTAATTTAAGAGAAGGGCATTGGAGGTAATTTTCTTTTTGAAAAGACTTGTTGCTTTTACCGAGGCGTGATAGACGGGGAAACCCTAAACGAAAAGGCGTGACTGTTGATGTAGCAGCTCTGAGTCCCGTGGACTGAAGAAAAAAAGGTTTTTATTTTTCTGGACAGACACAGAACACAGTTATTTACTGTGTAATTTATGCTATGGAGAGTGGCAGAGATTTATGGTTTTAGTAAAAAAAAATTCTAATTGGGATTAGCTAATGAAAAAGAGGTGGAACAGTGAGGGAGAGAGTAGGAAGCTGTGCTTTCAGTTGAGGTGTTCCCTGTCTCCTGGGATGCTAACAAAAGGGCCAGTGTTGCGACCGGGGGCAGGGCTCATACTTTTAATTAGGCCTTTCGGGTTTGTGCTGCGTTTTTAGTCCTAAGTGTTCTTAGTCACCCAAAGAATCGGCTCTAGGAAACTAATGCTATTTTGGTTAAATACTATCGGCAATGAGAATGAAACTGCAGTTTCCTTAAAAAAAAAATCCCCTTCATTTTTATTCAGTGCTTGTTCGGTGGGATGCAAGTAAAAATCAACAGAAATAACTTTTCACACAAGTACAACTTCTCTATCCAAGGCTGAGAATCCTTTTTCTTTCAAGTCACTGTTTTCTAAACTGTCATTCATGTATCCCATGCACAATTTTTAACATCCTCCCATACCTCTAGTGTTAACTTAATATTTTCACTTAAAGCGGTGAATTAAACAAATTAAAATGAAATACCTTCATTTTAGAAGGAAGCTTTGTTTCATGATCATGAATGGGAAACCAGAGTCACTTGCTCTAAGGATACGAGTGAAAAGAAATACAATTAAATCAAAGCATTGTTATCAAATTTTAACTCCAGGAAAAAGTCTCAAGGTCATGAGGACTTACTCGTACCAATGGAGACTTCCTCTTTTATTATATCTGAGGAATAAAAAAATATTTGAAAAAGGAATAATTTTTTATTATGTGAACCAGTTTTCTCCAACAAAGGTCTCGAGGTCATGAGTACTTACTTGTACAAATGGAGACTCCTCTTTTATTATATCTGAGGAATAAAAAAATATTTGAAAAAGGAATAATTTTTTATTATGTGAACCAGTTTTCTCCAACAAAGTGTCCATATAACACCTAAAATCGTGTTTCTCACCAGAAATGCATCCTCCAACCTTGGTGATCAACAGCCCATGTGTCTTTATGTGCTGCTCATATGAACCTTTGGCCCCCTTACTTCCCCTCAATAGTATCTGAACCTTACTCTCCACCCATCTGATTCCGCTTACCTTACTTCTAAACATTCAGAGAGTCCTGTTAAGCAAGCACGCTTGGGATGGAGGGCAGCTTAAAAATAAATAGTTTTGATTGTTGGTTAACACTGCTTTTTTCTGTATTTGCTGTTGGAGATAGTTTTTCTCTAATCAGATGAGGCAAATTTCCAATAATAGTGAAGTAAGTGCAGTGAATAATATGTCTCTTTACCACCCCTGACCTTCATGCACCCAGTTTTCTCCATATCACCATGTTTTACATGCTCTTCTGGAGATATTCTGTGTCTGAACAAGCTTACTAGAACCTGTAATTTTCACACCAATGGAAGCACACTCTATGTGTCATTCTACAATTCACTTTCTTTCCCGCCCAACAACCACACCAATGGAAGCACACTCTATGTCATTCTACAATTCACTTTCTTTCCCGCCCAACAACATATATATTTTTAAATATGTTTTTATTGACTTTTAGAGAGATAGGAAGGGAGAGGGAGAGAGAGAGAGAGAGAGAGAGAGACAGAGAGAAACATCGGTGAGAGAGAAACATTGATCAGCAGCCTCCTGCACTTTTCTCACCGGGGATTGAACCCATAACCTGGACATGTGCCCTGACTGGGAATCGAACCAGCAACCTCTTGGTGCATGGGTCAACACTCAACCACTGTGCCACACTGTCCAGGCCCAATAACATTTTGTTGTTGTAGTTTTATATTAGTACTAGGTTCCTCGTCCTGGCCAGCAGTCGGGGCTGATCGGGGCCATCTTGCCCAATCCTGATTTGGGTTGATTGGGGCTGTCTCATCCAGTCCCAATTGGGGCCGATCAGGGTCGATCTCGGCCGGCCAGGAAGAGGGACCGTGGGAGGTTGGCTGGCCACAGGAGGTTGGCTGTGGGAGCACACTGACCACCAGGGGGCAGCTCCTGCATTGAGCATCTGCTCCCTGGTGGTCAGTGTGCATCATAGCAACCTGTCGACCCGTCATTTGGTTGACTGCTGGTAATGGTCGCTTAGGCTTTTATATATATAGAATATATAGCCCTGTTCGTTCTTTGGAATACTGCATAGAAGTACTCTATGCATGTGACTAATCCCCTTTGGAAGGGCACTTGGATTAGTACTTTTTCTATATACAAACAATGCTATAATATCTTTGCCTAATTCTCTTTGGCCCATGATGATAATTAAGAAATAAATCTGTTGCTGGGTAGTACTTAATCCAATGAATGGAGTTCTAATTATAATAATTAGAGAGTGCAAACATGGTTATATTTTTTATGAGGATTGGCTTCCTTACCCGTGATATAAATTAGTACTCGTTGTGGTGTCCTGCACAGGATGAAACATCCTGATTTGTACACAAAGTTGTAGGTTCTAAGTTATGTTTGTTGCATTTGTCTAATAGTATTTAATTCTTCCTTGTCATGATCACAGCTGAAATTAGCCATGTAGTTTTGTGCTCAAGGCCTGTCTCTCTTGGTGGATGACCAGCTCCCATGGGGCCAGGGAGGGACCTGAGGTTGTTGAAAAATCCTAAATGTCTCTGACCTTAGGAAAAATAACTGCCATATTGTTTTAGTAGCAAATAGATACACATTCTTAGTAGAGTCTGAATGGGTAATATGGAGTGGGAGGAAGGAAAGGAAAATCCCCCAGGAGAGTTGGGGTTGCTATTTCTGACCACGTTAGGATTGGGAAATACCAGGAGTCTCATAGGAAATCTTATCTCACCGGAAGGCCATTCTGTTCTCTGGGCCAAAGAATGGGTATGTATTTCTGTGTATATGAAACTCACAGACCCAGACAGAGGGCAGTCTACCTCTGCCTCAGCCTGCCGTTTATTATCATTCACAAGGTGGTGTTAGATGTTCAGCTTTTAAAAGAACTGGCTTTTCAGCAGTATTTGTACCCTTGAGAGTATATAGAGAGAGCTCTGTGTTGTATATTAATCAGAGCTTTCACAACTCACTTTGAATGGTATTCGAAATGTGTCTGGGAGTGTGGTGAATGAACTATGCCCAAAGAGTGTTCTATTATTTATTACTCAGGAGTCTTTCTATCTGAGACATAGACTGAAATTAAAGGAACCAAATGCCTACCTTTAATAACTCAACGTTCTTCCCAGTTCTGCTCCCTGTGTACCCCCGACCCTTAAAAGGGTTCTAGGATTTGATGCCTCATAAGAGTCAGTTTATATATAAAATTGTGCTAACATATTTTTACATTCTCTGCTCCTTCTGTGGGTGTGTAGATCTCAGGGCACACATGCTACGAAACATTTAGTAAACATGCCTGGAAGCTGTGCCTTCTAGAACCACTTCCCTCCCTTTTCCCAGATGGGAAATCTGGCTCATCTGACCAAACCAGGCTCAAATGTCACTTCCTGCTTGGTCCTCCCTGTCCCAGGCAGTGGGCCACCCCTTCTCTGCTGCCACCATCTTTTCTCCGTACCTCGGTCACATGCATTCTCAATGTGGGCAAGATTGTCCCCAAGAGGCAAAAGTTAGAACAAAAAAAATTATTCTTTTAATGTATAAACACAGATATACTGTACCTCGGTCACATGCATTCTCAATGTGTTCAGCTTTATTGTCCCCAAGAGGCAAAAGTTAGAACAAAAAAATTATTCTTTTAATGTATAAACACAGATATACATATAATACATAGTCAGATATACAGTATATAAAATTTAATTGTGTGTGTGTCGCGGGGGCGGGGGGGGAGATTAGGAAAAAGATATCTTAAAATGCTTGATTTTAGGGTGGTGATAATGAAAAAATGGGTGAGAAACACTGTTTTTTCATAACACTTGTCCTTTGTCTGACAGTCATTACTTTGTATTATAGTGTGTATGTCTTACAAGTTGGAAAACCATGGTTTTGAAACCCCAGCCTCTGCATAGCATTTGACACGTTTTGCCATTCACAAGTTATTCACTTGAAGGAATAGATGATTGAGATTCTTGCTTCTAAGCATGATGGCTCCACACCAGAAACTCTTGCAAAAATTATTTTCCATACTAACTTGTAGGATACACCTCCAGAAATTTTACCTTGGTGGATCTAGAGTAGGGCCTGGGATGATGTATTTCAAAATGCTACTCAGGTGATTGGATTCGAGAACTATTGCTTCAGCCCAAGAATCACTTTCCCTTTCTTCTAAAAATGACTATTTATAAAAACAAAAACCAAAATCAGTGCCATATTCATCTGTGGACATTTTCTGTGCCCATCAGACCAGAGAGCACTGGTTTCCACTCAGGGTGTCATTTTCTAACAGGAAAGCCGTCAGGCACTGGCATTTTAAGAAAAGTTCAATGAAGCACGTTCTCTCCGTGGTGAGGACTGTGGACTTCAGGCCGATGTGAACGTGGCAGGCAGTGTGGCCTGGCTAGGCACCAGGATGGCTCTGGGCAGGGTTTCTGTTGTAGGCTCTGAACAAGATGGGTGGATACGAAAGGTTAGGTGATTTGGGGACTGAATGAATGTCTAGGGTGCTGATTAATGGGAGTGTTGGAGAGTGATTTTTAGTGGCATGATCTGAATTCCTTCTTTAGTCCTATCCTGGAAAAAATTGTTTTGATAGTTTGAATGTCACAGTAACTTGAATGGCAAAAATCTATGGATAACACCCACTAAAGAGGAATAACAAATGTATAGAAAAATAATTATTTAACAACTACCCAGTAGGTTAGAACAGAGGTTCTCAACCCTCTCAGGCCAAATGCCCTCTTTATATGAAATATTTTGTAATCTACTTTTATTATTGTGAAGTGAAGATCATAAATAACATAACATATGGAGTTCCTAACTCCATATTTAATGCCCTAAGTGTAATATAAAGGAGAAATAAAAGGAAAGTGATTTTGGAATAAAACTACACTAGGGACATAATGAAATACAGCCAGTTCTGTTATCAGTCATACTTGTTTTTGAAAATGTGAGTTTGTTCCAACGTGACTGATATATTAGGGAGCAACTTGAGCATTAGTATTTGCTTATGCATGATTTTTAAAATATATTTTTATTGATTTCAGGGAGGAAGGGAGAGGGAGAGGGAGATAGAAACATCAATGATGAGAGAGAATCATTCATCGGCTGCCTCCTGCATGCCCCCTACTGGGGATTGAGCCCGCAACCCAGGCGTGTGCCCTTGACCAGAATCAAACCTGGGTCCCTTCAGTCCACAGGCCGAGACTCTATCCACTGAGCCAAACCAGCTAGGGCTGCTTATGCATGATTTTATCCACAAGAAGCACAAGGTAAACACAGAAAACTACACCCAGGTGAGTTTAGCTTGTAGAATATATAAAACTCGAGTATGCACATGACTCAATTATCAACCAGACACCCCTTATTGGAAGCCCACCCGCCCCCAATCTGCTGTTACAACTTTCCTTCCCATTTAGCCAACCCTCTGCCTCCACTTCACAGTAATTCACAAGCTGCAGCCCTTCCATTTTCCCCACGTCTACAGCAAACCTCAGGTCTTTCCCTTTCATTGTACTACTGATAAGCATTTAACGTGTAAAACTGAGTAACCATTTTTACTAGGTTCTTTTTTTTTTTAATGTGTCACTAGGGAAGTTTTTGCGTGTTGTGCCACTCATTTCACTTTCCCCACAGGCCCAGTGTGCAATTTTGTGTAGTGCAGCGACTTTTTAGGAACACATATATTGTGTTAGATCAGAACTGATTTTACTCAGTTGTTTGCCTCTGGTATCAATGAACTAGTTTGGATTTAAAAGAAGTAAGACTATCTTCAGCTGAAAAGTGTTGACACGTTTTATATTGGATTCAAACACCAGCAGCAGTGGCATTGTGATAAATGAAGTGATTTTCTAGAATGGTGAACAGCTTCTCAAATTTTGAATAAGACAAAGCACACCTGTCCTTTGATTTACACAGTAGTTACTTTCTTAGATAATTCACTTACATTAACCTCATGCAAAGAAAACCCCTGTATTTTTAACTAAAATAGAATTCAATCCTGGCTAGTTATGTCTAAACACATCTTTTCACCTATAGGAATGGCATGGGGGGAAGTTCTGTTATCTACTATTAGACGTGCAAACCTCGGCCCACTAAATAACATGCCCCTCCCAATCACGTGACAACCCAAACTGCCCCCACAGATGTCCATCATGCCCTCTGATGAACCTTTGGCCTATTGTAATGGATTTAGAATAAACTATAATTAGGATCAATGTAGTTCTTCACTTAGGTTGAGAAAATACCTGCAGAAAACAGAGTGGGCAAAAAGGATTTAGCACAAGAAAAATTAAGAAAAGTTCAGAAGTGTTTGTTGACAGGAAGTGAAATATGAGTACATCGTTTCATGTGACCTAATATCCTTAGGCCGATTGGAAGGAATGCGCTAACTAGATCAGTGCTCTTCAATAGAAATACAACATATGTGAGTACATATGTAATTTCAAATTTTCTAGGGGCCACATTCCAAAAAATGGTAACAAGAAACAGATGAAATTTCCCTAACCAGTTTGGCTCATTGGATAGAGCGTTGGTCTGCGAACTCAAGGGTCCCGGGTTCGATTCTGGTCAAGGGCATGTACCTTGGTTGCGGGCACATCCCCAGTGGGGAGTGTGCAGGAGGCAGCTGATCGATGTTTCTCTCTCATCGATGTTTCTAACTCTCTATCCCTCTCCCTTCCTCTCTGTAAAAAATCAATAAAA